>NW_004567108.1:5666147-5676777 GCF_000260355.1 Condylura cristata | reverse complement strand
CTCAGGAGTAATTCACCTTGTAACTGAACACATGTTCCCTAAGACCAGCCTCCTTTATTCCCTCATGCCTCAGTCCTGCTACTAACCATCATCCTGTTTCTGCAAGTTCTTCCTCTGTGATATATCCTCAAATATAAAACTTGACAAAATTAGGTCACATGGCATTGCAATTTTAAAATTTCTTTTTAGAAAAGATTTTTTTTTAATTTATACCTATGAGAACTGGGATACAGGCCAGAGGTGTGTGTGTGAGTGGGGGTGGGCCATGGGGATGAGAGGATTCACCAGAGACAGAGTAGGGAACAGAATAGGCAGGCCGATTGAGATACACTGCTGAGGGGAGCAGTGGGGAGACAGGAGAGGTCTGCTGTGTCATGTGGGTCACCTTCCTGCTCAGACTTCGAACTCATGCTGCAGTGGCTGCAGACACTTCATAGTGTTGTGCTTTAACCCCTTACGTCACCAGAGAGGGCTGTGATTTTAAAATTTCTGAGGTACCACCATGCAGTTTTCTACAATAGCTCTCTTCCACTCCTGCCGACAGCTTCTAAAGTTCCTGTCAGTCCACATCCTCACCAATGTGTGTCCTTTGACTTTTGAAAAAAGCTGTTCTAATAGGAATGTGGTGATCTTATTGTGAAGTTTTGTATTTCCTGCTGTAATTTTGGGCACCTTTGCATGTACCTGTTGGCCATCTGCCTGTCTTATTTTGAGTGATGTCTATTCATTTCCTGTGCACACTTTTTAAATCAGATTGTTTTCTTGCTATTGGGTTCAATGAGCTCTTCATATATTTTGGACAGGAACCTCTTATCTAATATAAGGTTTAAAATTTTCCCTCCCATTTCATCAGTGGCTTTCTCATTTTGGTTTCTTCTACAACCCAGGAGCATTTCAGAATGATGTCAACTCACTGGTGAGTATTTGCTGTTGCTCCGCCACTCTGAATATTCAGCACGGCAGTATCTCCTTCACATATACTCTGTCTTCATCCTCCAGCTCAACAAATTTACAAAAAGTGATAAAGTGTCATGTTAAAATATTTTTTTCTCCCCATCAGGCAGAGCCCATGCCGAAATCTTTGCTTTCCAACTGACTCAAAAAGAAGGCTGCCCAAAGGTCGTTGTAGCATTGCTACTAATCTAACAGAATGAAAAAATTTCCCCCACGTTGCATGACAGCACCTAACTTCAGCTGCTGAGGATGATCGCGGAGAGGAGCTTTCCTGCCCTGCTTACATCAGTCACCCTGCTCAGGACCTCCCAGTAAAGCTCTGACTCACTGACTGGTCTGTTTTGCCAAGAGAACGTGACGGGCCTGCGAGGACTTGGTGCTAATCCGTGCAATGCTTGCAATGATGCCCCGAATATATTCCTCTGGCCAGTGACACACAGAAACATGGTGACCTTCTGTTTCTCCATTTGGGGAGATGTTGACAGGCGCTTTTACTGCAGGGCCAATGGAGTGAGATCTGAGCAAACATTCTTGCTCCATCTGTCTCAAGAGAGGCTCGCTTATCCTTCCGCCTCTCCAAGGTGCTCTCCAGGCAGCTGCCTGTAGCAAAGCACCATGCATTTCACAAGTGGAGGCCACGTAGTTGCGCTGCTGATGCCTCAATGACACTGGGCTCCGCCGGGGAGAGCGAAGTTCTTTTTCACTCTTGTGAAACTGTCAGACGAGTCCTAAGCACATGTCAACCACTCACTATTTTTCTTATAAATGAGTCCCAAGTGCACTCGACTGTCAGTAAGTAGGAAAATTTTCTGCAATAAGTTCTGGCAAAAAGGACCACATCAGTGTACCATGTGGTATCACAGGGGCCTGTGTATTATTACATTGATTTTTCATTCAGAATCCTCAGTTACAGCCAGGGAGTTTCATCTCCGCCAAGGTTGACCAAGCAAAGTTTAGAGATAAAATGTACTTAGAGTTCTGACATAAGCATGTCAACTACACTCGCTCGGAAGAACGAATGTCTTTGAGACGGCCACAATTCTATCATGGGAGAAAATGTGGATGAAGCAACTGCTCAAATTGTGGCTGCCTTCTGATGTTTTAGTTACTTTAACTTAATTTTCTGAATAGGTAACCCATTCACATAGACTGTACATGAACCTGGAAGGTATATGGTCTTCGGGAAAGTCTTCAATGCCATCTCCTTATGATCAACACACTCCTCCCAACATCATCACTATCTTGTGATGCTTAGTGGTTCTTACTACATACACAACTCTAAAAAGTTATTTTCCCCAACATGATAATTCTAAAAACATCCATTCATTAGTGCTGAAGGAAGTTCAGAACAATGCAGAGAAGTCAGATTTGTAAATGGCCAGATTATATTAACGCCTCAGAAAGGGGATCTGAAAGCGAAGCAGAGCATACAGAGTGTAAGTGGCTTTTATTTGCTTCTCCATCATCCTTGAGCAAAGGAGAGAGAGTCTCCATTCAGCAGAGGCTGAACGGTCTTGGCAAGCCTGTATGCTTCACAGACATATTTGGTCATCAGTCTTTCCAGAGAACAGCTCAGGGGTCTGCCAGGAGCAGGAAGCACAGCAGCAGACAGAGGCGTGAGCCACAGCTCGTGGTCAACGGATGACGTGAGTCGGCACCGAGGTGCTCGAGGCTTTGGTCATCCTGGCCTGTGCCTCCCTTTCAAAGTTCCGTTTCTCATTGCTACCTCTTTTCTATCATCTGGGCTGTATTAACGGAGAAATGGGAAGGAACCACAACAATTATCTGGAAAATTAAGTGGAAAAAACCCAAATTACTTCCCCTCTAGAGGTCCAGCAAATCTAAAAGCCAGTATTTCCTAGGATGGAGATGACTTCAAGCTTCAGAACATATCTTTTCTTCCAGGAGCCTAAAGTTCCACTCGTAAAAGCACAGAAAGCACAAATTTTGTGTCTAAATTGGAGGCCACACATTAAGATCTGTCTTACTTTTTCAATTGAAATATAGTCTTTGCCAGCTCTCCAAAATGTTAGAGGTGAAGGGCCCTTGATCTTAGATCAAAGCGCAAAGGCAGCATTTATTGAAGACCAGACATTGCATGGGCCCTTTGAGTGAACGTTGTCCTGTGCTGAGCTCAGTGGTCACAGTTGTTCCTGCAAGGCATTCGACCAAGGGGTGCAGTGGTGAGTTGGGGGGTGCTAGTCATATGTGCGCTGTGGAGCAGGGACACATCAGCGCTGGGTCAGGAGCCCGTCTCTAGCTGGCCACCGTGAACAGCAGCTCTTGGAGTTCTTACCGGGTTTGGGGTCTTCTAGCTTAACCCTGAAGCCAACAACAGGTGCCACCAATAACCAAGTTTCCAGAGCCCACACACCAGCGTCATCTGCTCTGTTACCATTAACTGGTTTAAGTGGTCCCTGGTGGTCTAGTGGCTAGGATTCGGCGCTTTCAACAATAACTGGCTTAATCATCATCGCTCATACTGTTTTCAGATTTAAGTGTTTGGAACTGGAGCACCTATTATGTTTTGATACTTTTCTGTCCTAGCTCTTTCCATAGCAAGGAGGTAGGTGACTTAAAGCAAAGCAAAGTCCCTTTCAGAGCTACATGCATGACAATATCAAGATGAAGTGCAAACTGTATTTCTTTTTGAAATTCACCTTGTCGTTCAGATCACCTAATTAATGATGGTTTCGACTATCTACCCCCAAACATCCCATTTTAGTAACTGTGACAATGGAGCTCTTCCTTTGACTACTAATATACCCATGAAAACAGAACATCAGCAAAAGTAGAAGAACCATTTCTAGTCCCTCCTCAACTCTTCCATTGTTCTTGTCATGTGCATTCTTAAGTACATTCTGTGCCAAATTTTGGCATCAACTTGGCCAACCTGATTAGACTTCATGAAAATCTAGTTTTCACTGGCCTGACAAAGTGAAACACAGTGAATTCTGGACTGTCCTGATGGGAGGGAAACTTTTTATGATTCAGGTGCAACAAACTCTGGACGTTGACCTCACTTGCAAGCCTAACAAATGAATGTTATTAATGCATTTAATTTTTAAAATTAATTTAATAAGAAATTAATGGATCTAAAAATTTATTATATAGGTATTCTACTTCAGGAAGAAGAGGTAGCACTGTAACATTGCAATGGACACACGGTGTCTAGGCATGACAGGGCTACCCAGGCCATACCACCTTAGGAGGAAATGGAAGTCACAGAATAGTATAAAACCTAGCTGTTGTGATGATTTTCTCAAATGCAATTACTGTGGCCATATCTAACACTTAGCTTTCAATTTGCAATTTGGGTCAGGAGCTGGTGCAAATTCTAAATAGATAAGCTAGCAGAGCACAAGGTTGGAATCTTTTCTGTAAAGGGGTGGACAGTAAGCGATTTAGGCTTCGGTGCCAAAGTCTGCAGTAATGGTTCAACGCTGCAGCTCAAAAGGAGTTGTAAACTAATGCCAGCCAATGAGCATGGCCATGTTCCAGTAAAACTTCATTTACAAAAGCAGCGGCCAGATTGGATTTGACCTGTGGATCATTGTTGGCTGACCAGTGTTGTTAGAGGGCTGACCTGGCTCACTCACTGTCCCCATTGACTATTGGAGACGTGACATTATCATCATTATGAGACATAACAAAGTCCACACTTTCTTTTTCTATGGCAGAAACTATTCAGAGCTTTTCAGAATTGATTTGAGAATCCTATTACACCTCAAGATTTATCCATAACTTGACAATTTATTCCACAGGCAATCTATTTGTGAGAACATGGATAGTACTGAAAGATTACAGTGGATGTGATGGATCATACCATGGCTTGGCTTCAAGGGCATGGTACCTTATATGAGAAGATGGCCATTAAGTATGTTACTTAGGAGAAATACCCTTAAGGTCATAAAAGAGAAGAATAGATTATAAGTTATTGTGAAAATATTTCACAAAGAAACCAGCTTGCTTAAAGCCTGTTATGATTCTGGTTTTAAGATGGGACTCTGGTTTCTCTTTTTCTGTTGAATTTACGATAGTGATTTTGACGAACATGTCTTTTAAATCAGTGAGGTATTCAAGTCCCTCGGTCCTCTAAATAGACAAAATCATTACAATATATGCTTACTTTCATCTAATGTAAAATTCAAACGGTCATTTCTCCAAACATCTCCAGCTAGACCCCTAATTAAAGATCAACAGAACAACATGAGAAGACAGGTGAGACAAAACCTTGAGTTAATCTTAATGATCAACACAACCTTTGTTTGCTGATTACTCTGGCTTACTCCTTAAGGAATTAGCAGTGCTGATAGTCATAACTTAGTGTTTCATCATAAAAAGTATGCGGCAGGTTATGGTATGCACTGTCTCTTAGACGCATCTCATTACAATTTTGTGACCTGAAGGCTTGAGGGCTGCATCAGATGTTAATCAATATATTGGGCTTCTGTTATTGATACACATTTAAAACCCTGGTCAGAGAAACTAGTTCACCTTTGATTATACTTAGAAAACTGGTTTACTCCTCTTTGATATTTAGAAAGTCGGTAGTCAAATGATGCTCAGAAGGTCTTTCTGGCTGTGGGATGTGCTCAAAATTCAACCCTCCCCTCCCCCACACTTCTCAGGCCCTCTAGCCCCAGGTATGAGTCACAGACTGTCCAGTCCCAGCTGCTCTCAAATAGCAAGAGAAGAACAGGAAGCTATTGGTCTCTCTCTCTCTCTCTCTTTCTTTCTCTCTTTCTCTCTCACACACATGCACCCACACACATATACACACACAGACACACTCACACCCCAGATGAGCATGGGGTAGTCCACAGAATCGCATGGAAGACTTCCTCTGTCAAAGCTATTCTGCATGAGCTTAACCCCTAAGATGTCCTTTAAGGATACTTGAGCAACTTATGCCATGGCATCATCACACTGAGAAATGAAGTTATAAAAAGCTGAAAAATACTTCCCACAGGAAGTGTGTCCTGCTGGTGTTCTCCCTGGAAGCCAACTCTCTATCTGTAGAGGAAGGACCTTTTTGTGTGGGTATTTTTCTCCCTCTCCCTTCTTACATTATTATTAGGCTGTAAACAATAGCCTTTTTGTTGGGAAGCAGGACTCCAGGAGCCTTCAGTCAGCACACAATTGTGTGATCACTAGTTAGTCTTGTATCCCAAAGTTGTTAAAAAAATAAAAAGATAGTACCTCACAAAGCCAGTCACTCAACTCCTGCCGCAAGATAAGGGAAGGCTGGGAAGTGTGAGGAAAAGTCCTCTCGGCTCCATTTTCAGGTTCTGGCGCTATTTCTCACAGGGCTTGCCAATTTGAAAGTTTTGTGCTCCCCCCGCTCCCGCTTTATTTACCCATCTTGTGATATTGTTAGTTCTGACCTTTTGAAGATACGTTATTCATTGTTCTTGAATATAGGGGTAATGAGAATATGAGCCAAAAAATGCGGTTGGCCTTAAAACAAAACATATGGTAAACATCTTTTATTTCTCTCTTTTAGATCGTATTTGTAATTTTTATCACCTCTAAAGATGTCTACCAGTTCTCTCTCCTCTCAGCCAGGAGATGTCACTACAGTCAGATTAAATCATTAACACAGCAGTTAGAGATCGTGTGGAGACGATCTGAGTGTAGTGCTTTTGCATGGCATGAATACAAATGTACAGACAGGCATTCTGGAGTAAAAGTGAACTCTGTTCGCCCAATTCTGCCTTAGCTAAGAGATAGAGCCTTTGTTTTAGGTTTCAAACTAAAAGAGAATGCTTATTGCCTCCTTCCTTGCTAACATAAATATACTTGAAAAAGATGGGTGATCCATCTCCTCAATAGAATCCGATGTGCTTTTCCTGAGAGGCCTGGAGCAGGTCTCCTGTCTCACTGGTGTATCAACTCCAGCTCAGTCAAGGCCCTGCAAGCCTATCACATTATTTACAGAAAACCTATCACATTACTTACAGAAAGCAGGTTGTTTTGGATTGAGGGTAGTGAGGGACCTGAAGGCTAGGAGAAGCTTCTGTTCTGGCCTCTGTCCTTCTCCACATCTGGAGACGAGATCACCAAGTCCTAAGCTCCTGCATCATTTCTAATCCAGAAGCAATCACTGCTCTCCCTTTTATCACCTGGAAGAATGGCATTTGGGGATTTCACCTGGTTTACCAGTTAATATGTGCTTTCTATGTACGACTCTTACCTTTACTGTCAGGTAAGGAGTAGGTTACCCTCCTTGTGTCTGCCATGTCTCTGCTTTTGACACTCCAGGTACCAAAATGAAAGATAAATGTTCTCGGTCTGCTCCATTATTTAGAACACATATTCACACAATTCTCCATGCTATTAAATTGATTGCTTTGTTTTTACTCACCTGCCTGATCCTGTTCTAATTACTTGTCCAATCTAAGAAGAACACAGAGGGCTACAGGGTGAACTTTTTTGTGCTTCAACAGAGATAACATTAGAAGTGATGACTTATGCATCTGGGTAAGTCAAGGTCTTGCTGGACACAGGCATGAGAGAGTGGTGTGCTGGGATGTTTTCACCTACCAGAAAGGTGTCCGTGACTGTCACTTGGGACTTTGTATTATGCTCAGGTCTCTGGGAATAAAAGTATTCTTTCAAAACAACCTAAATACACATCCAGTTGCTAGAAAAGAAGGACAAATGAAGCTGAAGCAAAGTAGAAGGAAGGAAATAGCAAAAATCAGAGTGCAAATAAATGAAATAAAGACTAAGACAACAGAAAAGAACAATGAAACAAACATTTGGTGTTTTTGAAAGATAAGATTGACAGAACTTGCAGTTGATGAAAGAAAGCAAGGAATCAAGTAAATAAAATCAGAAATGAAAGAGAAGATATTACAATAGCTAACACAGAAAAATTAAGATCACACCAAGTTACTATCAACAATGGCACAATCCCGATCACCAGAGTTCCAAGAGCCTTTCACACAGAGCTAGAAAATACACACACACACACACACACACACACACACAGACTCATTGCTCAACCCTAGGTGGCTCCTGAAACATAAAATATACTTCAGTAAAATGCAGAATATTTGCTACTGAGCTAAATGAGTCAGGGGTGGGGTGGGTACATTCCCTTGCATGGGGAATAATAGCTTTTATTTCAGTGGCCAAAGACAAAATCTTCAAGGAGAGAAGAAAATGCACAATGGCAACAGAATATCTGAAAAAAGAACCACAGAACCAAATTTGTTAGAACTGATTGTGGGTATTTTTCGTCCTAATTCAGTTTGGGGGACTCAGATTGGCTTGTATTTATTACACCTATGAACAGCTTGGCAGTTGGCTCTTCACCTCAGTCTATGTTATTTTTAATCGGTGTGAGAACTTGCAAGTGTTATTCTCACGTGGCAGTTGAGTATCACATGACTTAGATGTGTAACGACACATCCCCAGACTTCCACCTCTGAGCCTTGAGATAAGCCTGATCGGTTTTACTTAATCTCCTATTCCCACCAGCTGTCCTCGCAGAAAATGCACGGATGCCTCACCTCCAGAATCAGTCTGGCTCTTTCACGATGCGCCTCTGCGGATTTTCCTTTCCTAGCGCCAAGTCTGATGCCACTGCTCCTTCTGGGTCAGTGATTACACTTTGGAAAGATTCCTCAGAAGCATCAGGGGACTATGGATTCCCACCCACAGCGGTGTTTTCCAAAGGATGCAGTGCATTTGTGAGATTTTCAAAATATGTCATAATTTGTTGGTGATAAGGAAAAGGAAAGAGAAATCTCCGTTAAGGGGAAGTTTTCTTTAGCTCTTAATGATTTGAGCAGTGACCAGGTCAACGGTCATCTGAGAAAATGATCTGTGGAAAGAATGCTGGTGTGGAGACCACAATAATCAGTGGGCGCAGGAGCACGACACACGCCAGGCACTGTGGCCAGCACTCCCGGAGTCACCTCTTGGAAAGTCCATGGCAAACTTCTGAGGTAGCTATGATGAATTTACAGGTGAGGAACTGAGCACAGAGGCGTTGAGAATTTGAACAAGGCCACACAGCTCAGGTGAGGAAGCAGCAGAAGCTGAACTGGGGCCCGCGTTCAAAGCACAGTGCTGCAGGCACGGGTGGACGCCATCGACGCGAAACGTGCTGAGGCTAAATCTGAAATCAGGTCTGGTATTTCAATCATCTATTTTCAGGAGTTCAGGGGTAATTAAACTCTAGCACTCACATGGAAATGATGTGATGTTAGTGAAAATAGCTTTAGATCGGAACCAACAGGCTAGGGCTGCAGAGGGGGTGGTCTGCAGCATCAGAGCAAGCTGGCGGTCAGAACCTGCCCCTCACGGCACCTGCACACGGTGTAGCTGTAGAGTGAGCGCTGCACCCGAGGAGGACTTTGCTCAGAGGTGAGCTGTCAGCACAGTGACGTCACCTGAGGCAGAGGCCTGCGGTTGAAGCTCTACTCTCTGCTTCTGTCTTCACAGGGATTCCACTCTGGGGGATTGTCCTCGTGAGTCTCTTAAAGAGACACGAGTCAACACAGTTGGGGACCACCCCTCTGTGTGGAGCCTCTACCCCAAGTTGAGCTCATCTTGGATTTCTAACCCGTATCTGTGTGACCTCTCCCAGGAAAGGGGCCACGCACCGGGCCTGTTGGTGAGAATGTGGTCGCCCCTCCGCAGGTCCCTGTTAGCACACACTGTTATCACTGCCGCCACAAATTCCTTGTGCATAAATGCACTTGGTAGTTGATTTGTGATAAAAATTGAATCAAGTTAGACTTTGGGCATAGACTTAGGAGTTTCTACAGACTATTCTGATTTGATTTTTATTAACCATATCAAATTCATGCAACACCCCCAATTTCACGTCTGCCAATTGACTTCATTAGGTATTGAATGACGCCCCAAGTGCAGAAGAGCCTGCTGGCACTCCGAGAATATTCTGGATGAACAGAGACTTCAACACTGCCGTGGAATTTAAAGAATAAAATCATCTAACAGGAAGCAGAAGGCAATTTAAGAAAACAGAATATTAAATAACACAATCGACAGTGATACTTTGTAAGTGGAATCTAGACTAGAGACAGACTTAGTCTGAGACCCTGTTCTCTGGCTGTCCAGTTCAGATGAGTTCCTAACATTGCACTTGTTTATCTCCTAGAGGTAAGGACGGAAGGTCAAGGAGGAGGAGGAGGGTCTTGTGCCTTTGGTTTCAGGACTGCAGAGATTATTGAGAATTTACCTTTGGCAACACCCATCCAAAATTCCAGAACTTGCACAGATTCTTTACTTACTGGCATTTGCACTCGAAGTTTTAGAAAGTGAGGACAAGCAGAAGCTGGCAAAAGGGCTCACCCAACGACTCAGATAAATGGACCAACTCCAAAATTGTGGGTTTTTTTTATATTTTATTCTTTTATTTTTTATTATTTTTTTAAATTTTTCATGAAAATTAACTAACTGAAGGCTTACGGATGCCAACAAGGGCCACAGGCAGCGATGGCCAGGGCTGGAGGTGTCAAGCAAGTGTAGAGTGAAGCCAGGCCAAGCCCGACAGATGCAGCCACATGATGTGGCGTCTAAAGTTCATCGAAAAGGTCCCGAGTCCACTTTGCCCAGGAGTTATTGCCGGAGAGTGAGCCTGCTGACACCCTCACATGCTCATACACACTCACACTCAGACACCAACACACACTCACAC
>NW_004567108.1:5639465-5665406 GCF_000260355.1 Condylura cristata | reverse complement strand
TGGAGCGTGGCCTCTCGGAACTGCACGAGGGATAGTCACCAGAGTGTCACCGAGCTCAGGGTTTGGGTCACTTGCTAGGATTGGGTGCCCATCTGCTGGTAACAAAAGGCTCAGACTCACGTATCATGCTCCACACTGCTGTGAACTGGGCCTCGGCCTCATGTCCAGGCTTCTTGTGAGACCAGATGACCCTCACTCCCTTCTGCACGCATCCTGCCTCGTGGCCCACACTTCACTGTTCTTTCCCTGCGAACCTCTCCGGTGACTACTGGCACCCCATCAATACTTCAGCACACACCCTCATCTCCTTGACTACTCGCAGCACTCCCATCACCCCGTGCCTCTATGCAGACCCCTGGACACACTCCTCCATCTGCAGTCTGCCCCAGGGCAAAATGTCCCTCGTCAGGGCTTGGAGTTAAGCCATGTCCCTGGTCTCCCTGCTACATCTGTGGAGCCATGCAGTTCCTTGGTTCCTCCCACGTCACTGAGGGTCCTGCCAGCAGGCACACTACAATCCCCACAGGGCGGCCATATTGGTTCTCACTCACCCTCACTCACAGAATTGTTCTTGGAGCTCAGCTTCCACTCTCTTGGCTTTTCAGTTTCCTGACATCACTCCCAGTGACCTATCTGAGTGACCAGCTCCCAGCACCACCACCTCTCCCATCACACTCATCCCTACATCAGGTGAGGAGGGCTTATGTCACCTCCTACCTCTCTCCCAGTCCTTGTGACTCTCCAGTTTACCTGCCGGAAATGAAGGCAGCGCCATAACCCCCATCTGTCATCTACACTGACACTCGCACTTACTCACCCCAACACCTTCTCACTACTCCTAGCCCCCTCTGTTTCCTTCTTCAGACTAGACTCCCTGGTCCGTGCCATTGTGATGCTCATACACAAAGACTCACCCACTTGCGTTTCAGCTCTACTGTTGGATTCAGTTATCAAAACTCCTAAATCCCACTGCTCTGCCTTTCCACCCTCCCATGCCTGCATATCCGTTGATTTATGTTGCTGAAGAAAATCCACACAGCTGTTTGCTTTCACTTTAAATTTACGATTAGAAATGCCAAATAAAGTCTAACCATTGCCAGGCAGCCCTCTACATTTCCTGCCCAATTGCAGCCTTCCACGGTCCTATCCTTCCTCTCCAAAGGCTCCCAACCCATGGCCAACTCTCTAACCCTGTCTTCTGCCTTTTACAGGTAAGCATCTGCACTTTGCCTTTAGATCGCATCCTCTATTATTTTCTCAAGAATGTTGTTTCTTTGATCTTCCTGTTCCTTTGTGTGTGCGTGTGGGTGTGTGAGTTACGACTGTGCAGTCCAAACCAGAAATCTGACCACCAGCTTCTGCTCTTGGAAGAGGCCCCCTGGACTCCTCAGAAGCCTCCAGCACCTACCGTTGTGACGATCCACTTGACATTGATGCTTTTTTTTATGTCCACTAGAAAGATTCCCTTCCAGGCTTCTCATTTATGTCTTAAGATGTTAATTTTTCGTTTCAAAGTAAACTATTTCTATATGTGAAGAGGCTAAATGTTTTGACCCCAGATGCACTTCCTGAAGCTCTTTGAATTGAATTTGCTATGATTTGCTCAGAGAGGACTTTGAGTTTCTCCACTTCAGCCACATTGACTCCTGATCACTGACTTGGCCATTTTACTCTTTTGTAGAATCCCTTATGCTTCTGCACACACGTGTACACATGCAGACTTCTTTCTCCATCCTCCCAAAAGCAGATCCTTCTTGTTACTTGTACTCTGGTTAAAACCAGTGTGGGAATACTAGTAATGGCATGGGAATTAATCAACAAGGCTGTGGTGTGTCATAGCTACATCGCATTTCTTGCCCTACTTTTGATATTTTTCTATAGTTATTCACTGCTTCAATTTTGGGGTTATTTTCTATTTGTCCCACATCCAATCTCCAATTTCTAGTGCACCACCACAGCTGGAATCCTTGACCCACTGACCCTGATATGGCACAGGAAGACATACCAGCAGCCCGCCCCGGACTCACTTTCCGCACACCTGCAGCGTACCTGAGAAGCGGGCCTGGCCAAGAAGCTCAAGGAGATGGTAATGAAATCATAAGCAGCAACAGTTTCAGAATAAATGGAATCAGAGCAATGCTGCTTTTTATAGCCAAAAGGACCTCTTGTACCGGAGAGAAAGAACAGCATTTTTCTAGCTAGTACACGATGGCAGAAGTGCTCCAATATCTGAAAAAGCTACTGCTGATGTTCATTCATTTGAATACTCAACTTGAGCTCATTTGTTTCTATTCTATCTTCTCTAAAATATCAAAATTGTATGAACACAGATTAATTTTAGGGCACAATTTTGTACAATATCTGAAAGGAAAAATCACTTTCTAAACTTTTTGAAGAGTAATTTCAGATAGAATGCCCAGAATCTTTTTTATCTATGTGTTAATAAACACTTAGAACTCACTGACTCTTATTTTAGAGATGTCTATTAAATGGTAAACCCTCTAAGACCCATTCCCAACTCTTTGTAATTTGAGTTTGATTTTTGGATTTTTTTCTTAAGGTAAAGCAGGTAACTCTTGAGTGATTCCAACTCAAATCATGACATATTTTGAATGAGTGGTGTTTGAATGACTTGCAATGTCAAACATACATACATAACACACACATATGTTATAATAGAAACATAAGGTCTGGTAAATATCTTGATAGTAGATGATATTTATATTTGAGTTCTACCCAAGGATCCTTCCAGCAACACAAATATGGATTCCACTAGTTAAGTCAATGTAAGGGAGTTATTACAGCTAACCTTCAGCTTTCACCTTAGGAGAGAGGTTGACTAGATGCCAGCTGTTTACTATTAAACTTGCTATGTATTTAATAATAATAACCAGAATTTGCTTTACTTTCAATGATAGAGGCCACAATGGAAAGCATACCCCAGTCACCCATGCTCCCCCTAACCTCCTTGTCCCCCAACCTCATTGGTGTCTCACAGGATGACTGGCCAAAGCGAAATCATTAATTTGATCTAATAGTCACATGATGTGGGCATTATTATTATTATTTGATAAATACAAGTGAGGTATCTGGAATGACAGATGGAGAGAAGAGCAATAAGTAGAAATTTCAGACATCTTTCTTGAAGACTATGTCTGTCCTGTCTTTTCAAGAGCAAGTGGCCCCATCTTTAAAATAAATGACTGTTTTTTTTTGAAATAAGAAAATACTTATTTGAGCTTTGTTGTAATATAAGTAAAATTTCCACGATGATTCTTGGATTAAGAACTAAACCAAAAGCCTCCATGCTTTTGGAAAATACCATGCAGAGATCCATTGTTTAAATTCACTATAATGCCATGATGGATTTTTATATCTAAAAGACTCTGACATGGTCAAAATCATACTCAAAGTTATTTTGTATGGCTTATAATTAAAATGTTCAAAACTGCTTTCATCTAAGTGACAAGAATCCCTTATTTTTTTTAAAGATTTATTTATTTATGCATAGAGAACTGGGGTACAGGCCACAGGTGCAGGGGCAGTGAAAGGATTCATCAGAGACAAAGTGGGGAGCAGAACAGGCAGATCAACAAAGTACACTGCTGAGGGGAGCAGCAGGCAGTCAGGAGAGGTCTGCCACTCCATGTGGTCACCTCCGGGGTGGGGACTGAACTCATGTGGAAGTGGCTTTAGCTTCTTAGTGCTGTGCTTGAACCTGCTGTGCCACCAGGGAGGTTCCAGCAAGCCCTTTTTTAATGGGCACTAATGATTCTCCTTAGCATTCAGTGGCAGAAAAACCAACCACTGTGGGCCACAACCGCACTGGCTAAGAAGGAAAACTGTTTTCCAAACCCTTCATTTCCACTTTTAGTGATAATTCACTTTTCCATTCTTCTCTAGATATAATACTAAAACCCACAAGAAGAGAGTACATCATCAACTGCAAGGTCACTGAGTGAGGACCTGACGGCTAGCTACGAGCATAAAGCAGCTAGCGGTCACACCTCTTCTCGCGCAGTGAACAGCAGACTATCAGGGCACAGTACGCCTTTGCTCTTTGGAAGAGGAGCTCTGTCATGTAAGACATTGCCCTTAGTGAGACCCCTGCACTCGTACCTTGAGGCATGATCGATTTCTATTTCAGGCCAAAATCCCTTTTATTCTCTTTGGCATCTGAAAGTAAAACCTTCTTAAGGCATTTCAATTTATGAGAAAGTGGACAGAAGTGTCTGTAGCTCATCGAGGATCCACGGAGGGACGGAGGAGGCTCAGGGATTTTCTCTATCCTTAAAGGCTCTTTTGAGCTAATTTTTGAAAATGTTAAAAAATAAAAGTTCTTGGGCAGGGTGAAGAAACAATGAAACAACCCATTGGGGACGGATGTTGAAGATGAGAGAGGGGGATTCGGATTCCTGCTTTGAGAAGGAAGGAGAAATGATTTTGACCAAACAGATGAAAACCTGGTTTTGACAAAGTGGAGGTTATTATGCCTTTTCAGAAGAAAAGATGATGTCAGTGGTTCTCAGCCTACTTTCTTAAGTAGTCACACTTAAGTAGTCACACTCAGTGGGCCCACACTATGGCCCACTACTTTTTTTGGTTGAGAATTACTGAAGAAATGAAGGGAAGGGGGGAAAACAGAGTTGTCGGGATAGAAAGGGCCAAGTTCATTCCCTTGTAAAGTAAGAGATGGCATCATCTCTTCAAAGCGCAACTGGATTGGAAGTTTGAAAGCCATGGAGGATACTTGGAAGAGGAATTACAAATGCAAGACACATCTGAATATCTTCTTTAAAGTGTCTGTTGAGGGTCCTTTGGCCAGTTTTTCATTGGGTCATTTCTTTCTCTGTTGTTGGACTATGTAAGTACTTTATAAATTCTGGAGATTAACTCCTTGTCAAATGTATGGCATACAAATATATTTTTTTCCCCATTCTATAGGTTACCTTTTTGTTTTTGTGATGGTTTCTTTTGGGTTACAAAAGATTTTGAGTTTGATATAGTCTTACTTGTTTATTTCTTATTTCCCTTGCTGCAGGGATTGTATTCCCAAACACACTGCAGATGTCTTAAGAAAAACGAAATGGAAATCCTATTTAACCCAAATAACAAGGAAAATTTGATATGAAAAGAATGTACCTACAACTCTGCACATGGAAGCACTGGATGCAGCTACCAGATCATGGTACCAACCCCAACCAAGTGTCTGAAACAGATAAACAGGCAGAGAAAGTATAGAACATATAATCAATGGAATCTTATATGGCCATGAAGAAAAACAAACTGGTGGCATTTGGCACAAAATGGATAGAACTTGAGTGATTAAGCTGAGTGCTGTCAAAAAGTAAGAGACTGATTTCGATTTCGTTCATCGGCATAATATAAATAACTAGAAAACAATTATACATAAATAATAGAGGAATAAAAATTTGAACACAGCAAGAGGGAAGATAATAGTCATCATAAGAAGTAGGGTGGAGGGGAGCAGGAGGGAGGCAGGAGGTGTACAGACATGGGTGGTTTGGTAGAAGCTTAAAAAAAGAAATTATCAAACAATAGGGATGAAAACAGAAATATATCCTGAATGACCTGAAATTTATTATGATGCATGAAACTTATATAATGACCCCTGTCTTGTTGAGAATAACAAATTTACTAAGAATCTTACATGCCTATATATGGTAAGAACATCGTATTAGTTATTACAAACTATGGGAAATATATTTAAATTATTTGATGCAAATTTTTACTCAAGTATAACTATGTATTTTTATCAAAGTAGTTTTTAGAGCCCTCCCTAGTGATGCAGAGCGTTAAAGCGCAGCACTGCAAGCCAGTGGCAGCCGCCTCAGTGTGAGTTCTATCCCCGGCCCAGAGGTGACCTACATCATACAGCTGACTTCTGACCTGCCCTCTGCTCCCCTCAGCAGTGCACTTCATCGATCTGTCTGCTCTTCTCCCCACTCTGTCTCCAGTGAATCCTCTCACACGCTGCACCTCTGACTTGTACCCCAGTTGTGTATGCATAAGTCAATAAATCTTTAAAAATATTTTTATTTTAATTTTACTTGTCTCTTGGGTTGTTGGTATGTGCCTTGGGGGCATTTTCTTTAGTCCTCTAAAATGGCTATAGAGAAGATATTAGGCTGTGGGCTTCCTACAGAAATGAATACAAGGCCAATGTAGGAAAAAAAGGATTTAACCTTGGAATTAACTTTTTTTGTTGTTGTTACCAGAATAGGGGTCTGCACACTATATATATCCTATTTCCATAAAAGGGAAATTCTTGAGTGCCTCCTAGGACAAAGAAGTTATTTGCATCAAGTTTTTAAATTTTGAATCAACTGCTCTTGCACTAGTCAAAACTGTGCCACATGCATTGTATTCTGCAAGTCTGACAATCTCATCGCAGAAGGATGGAACACAGCAGCTGTTTACCATTTAATGAAAATTGAATGTGATTCCCCCTCGTTGTCAGTTCTATTCCTTTGCCTTCAGTTATTTTATTATACATAAGAATAAGATACAGATGGCTATAAGGACTATGTTATCCATATTATTACTAGTTGATGAGTCTCAATTATAAACACAGTTGAAATGAAGATTAAAGATCTCCATTATTTGATACCCTAAAGTTTAATATCCAAGGGCATTAAATTTCAAAGTGGCAGAGTGAAACTCTGAAACTTGTGGAGTAAAAATAATGCTAGAGGTATAGGTGAGGATTTCCCCACATCCACTATTATCTACGCAGTGTGACTTTAAGCTAAAGTCCCTGAAATTTCTACATCTCAGTGTCTTTATATACAAATTAGAAATGAACAATCCTCCTTTACTTGGTTATTAATAGGATTAGTGGAATAATGCATGTGGGATGCATTTTAATGTGCATTATCTTCAATTAAGTTCTCCATTCTGGAAATGCATTATAGCTGCATTGTGCATTGTGCTTCCTGAAAACAAAGCACAACAAGAAGGAACTAGGAAGTAGACATTAAGAAATATATGTTGGGCCCTCCCTGGTGGTGCAGTGGGTTAAAGCACAGAACTAAGAAGCTAAAACCACCTCAACATGAGTTCAATACCCAGCCTGGAGGTGACCCACATGGCGCGGCAGACCTCTCCTGACCCGCCTGCTGCTCCCCTCAGCAGTGAACTTCATCAGTCGGCCTGTTCTGCTGCCCACTCTGGCTCTGGTGAGTCCTCTCACTGCCCCTGCACCTGTAGCCTGTACCCCAGTTCTGCATGCATAAAAAAATCTTATATATATATATAAAAGCAACATACGCTAAGTAGAGAACCACAGGTATACAGGTTTCAACCTCAGTCCCAAAATTGGTAGTTTACATACTTGATGTAAGTTTTCTGATTATGATCGTTGTAAATATTAATGTTATACATTGTTATGAATTAACAATGAACTTAGGACTATTTAAAGAACAATGTATGAATACACTCTGAACTTAGTAAAGATCTAGCCCTTTTACGTTTCTTTTCTTTTTCTGTGTTGATGTTAGTGCCATGAAGTTATAAGAAACATATGAGAGAAATTATACCAAAAAATGTGAGAATTTTTTCCTGCCTCACCACCACATATGTTGAACCCCAGACACAATTATCCCTTTAGAATGTATTACAGATGCTGTGTTTGGCAAATGGGGGCAAGATGTTTGCTCAGATAGAACTCACAGGGCAGTGCCAGGGAAAGCTGGCACAAGCTTTCAGCTGACAATGTTTCTAGTGGGTTGCCAACTCAGATACATTTTTTTCCCCTGAGTTTTGGCAGCTGTCTTCCATCTCTTCCGATTATACTTATAATTGGTTGTTTCCATGACAACAGAAACTATAAAGCATGGTCTTCTTTATTAACCAACTGTAAAATGGAGGTGTGCCCTAAGCAAGATAGGACTTGGAGGAGGCAGCAATTAGTACAAAATCTACCACGCTTTTCTGTCTGATGTTAATTCGGCAAATAGGAGCAGTACACTCACAAATCATCAGCCCATGTGTTGGCAGGCATCAACCACAACTTCTTAAGATGTTTCACTCAACAGAGGGGTCTGAATCCAGATTGATTTGTTTAATGCCCCATTTAGTATTATTCTTAAACACAAGGACAACATTTGGCATACATTTTGCATTCAGGAAACTCACAACATGTTGCAGGTGTCTTTTTTCAATTTTTAGATGTAAAAGTTGAAATCAATTTTAAGCTTTAAAAACCAAGTAGTTTTGTGGGAAATTACAACTCAGATTATTGTGCATGTGTCTCTCAAGGATCTCTGATGTGTCCAAGTAAGTATCTCTGCTCACTGGGCTGTCAGAATGTTTTAGAAATATGCTCACAATAGGATTGTTTTGACTGGCCCTATTAAATTTTTTTAAAAATGCTATTGTTTGTAATTATCAAAAAGTGTGTGCACAAGACATGCCTGGCTCATATTCCATTCCTTTGCTTCACTGAAGTTTTGAATTAGATGAAACAAATGTGTACTCACTGTGTTTTGTAAAACTGTTTTTTTCCCTACGAAAACAATGTGAATTACAAACAACACCCAATAATCAATTGCTTTCCCATTCCATCCCATTCCTAAAAATGGAGATTTTCAAGATGAAGAGATAATGCAAAATGGATATATAGAGAAAGGTCAAGGATCACAAGTATAGTTTGTGTTTGATGGCATGATGGGAAATTTATCATGGCTCATGTCTCACCATGACATGATAATAAGTAGGGGAGAGAGAGATTGTTTTTAAGAAACATGATGAGCTGTCACAATGGATGACATAAAATATATGTAATAAATTACACAACATCATATTTTCCATCCAATTACAAATAAGAAACCCCAATTTTGAACATTTCTGTAAAATTTAACTAATGACTACCACATTTTATGTTTACTTACCCTAGACAGCATACACATCAATCACACATTTCAATGCAAAATGCCCTTTTACCTTTTGTTATTTGATATTTATTTCATGATCAATTGTGGTAGCTGTTTTGTAATTGTACAAAAATTATTGGAAAATCATGTCAATTTTTTTTATATCTTTCAACCTGTCAATGGTTCTTTCATACAGCCCCTGTCCATCTTATATTCTCTTATTAAGCTTCTTTCACAACCTTATTTCTTTCCTCACCTACTTTATATTTTGGGGAGAGAAAGAGACACTAGAAAGGCATCCCTCGTGTTCCAAGTCTCAAGAGAAACTACTGACCTCCGTCAAACACTGTAGTTCAGCACCATGGACATCAACTGAACACTCAGCAAGAGGAGGTTTCAGCACCATGGACAACAACTGCAGCATCACCTATCTCTACCTCCCAATTTTATAGGAAGATTAGAGAGAGGCAGCATTGTGCATATATTACGACTCAACTAGCAAAGGCCTACTGTTACTTTTTTAAAATTAATTTTTATTTTTAGTCTTGTCAAAATTCTCTCTGTAGCTAGGTTAACATGGTTTCATTAGGTAGCATTCCCCTTAGGAAAAAAATGAGCTGGCTAAAATTGTCAGGGCATGCCAGAATTCTGGACTGCCCATAATGGAGGGGTGGGAGGGAGCTCAGAGATCAAGTGTACAAAAGTGTAGATTCTGAAGAATTTGATCACAACCAGGTGAAGTGATAAGCAGGGACTCACAAGGAGACAGCAACACCTGGAATAAAAATCACATCTACTTATCTGTATGTGGTAAACAGAGTAATTACTCCCACTAAGTTGTCCATATCCTGATCTGTGGGAGATGAAAATATGTTATTTTTCATGGAAAGTAGAATGTACGGGTTAAATTACAGCTATGGAGATGAGAAGATTATCTGGGGTAATCTGGGTAGCGAGGTACCATCACTAGAGCATTCACAGTAGGGAAGCAGGAGGGCCAGATTTGGTGTAGAGATGCAGAAGGGGCCCTAATTCAGAGGGTGCAAGCAGTCTCTAGGAGCTTATAAACATCACGGAAACAGATTGTCTCCTCAGAGTCTCAGTCAAGAGGAATACAATCCTGCCAACTTTGATTTAAACTCTGACTACCAGTCTGTCAAGAAATTAATTTGTATTTGTGAAGCGATTAAGTTTGTAGTAATTTGATACAGTAGCAATCAAAATAAAACAAAATATGCGAGAGGAATCCAAGTGCAAAGAGAAGGAAGGGAACCATGCAACACCATGGCTTTCTTTTATCCGTTTCCTTAAGTTTAACCAGTGCATCCAATAAATATATCTTTCCCTAATCATCCCCTTTTCCAAAGTAAATTACATAGAAATATATAAACCACACACTTCATTTATATGTCTCCCTATTCTGCTGTATAATAAACAACAGCAATCAGTATGAAACTCAGCAAATTATACTCTAGACCACTGATAATATCTTTCATGATTGAAACATTTTCTGAGTTTTGGAAAAAATGTACTTAAAGTAAAATATTTAGAGTGAAGCCCAATTCAATAATGTGAAATGAAACCAAGTGAGTGCAATGAAAACAAAATGACTTGAAAAAACATTAATCTGATCTTTCCTTTCTGATTTAATGCCAGACATTTTAGGCTTTGAGTAGAAGAGTCGCTTGGTTTTCATAGCTCCCGGTCACTACTGAGGTCTCAGAAAATTGAAAAGACCCTAAAAGACTATATGTGAAGTTAGAGATAGAAGCAATAAGTAAATAAGCAGTGGAATAAATGAAAGGAATTTGGCATGCAAAGGGAAAAGTGGTGAGCAGAAGATTTTTGGGATTAGTTCTTTCCTCCACTGGCCAGGCATTGCACTGTACTCTAAGCCACTATTTTTAAAATCCATGAAATCACACCATGAAGATGGTATTCTTCTTCTTCTCATTTTAATAGACTTAAAGATCTAAATAACTGATCCAAGTTGACATAACTTGTGGCTGAACGAGGGGGTCTAATTTTTAAAATATCTGATTCCAACCCAGAGTTTTCCTGCCATGCTTTATGGTGATCAGAGTACATAATGCCTTTTAGTTTAGCTATTTGTCTTTCTTGCCCTGGAAAGACATGATTTTTGTCTATTCCCTTACCAACGAAACAGGACTATCACTGAAGTCAACAATACTTAGAAGCCTTATTAACTACCGGCCCCCCTTTCACCAATATACTAAGTATTCCAAAGCTCAGTCTCCAGAAATACAAATGTTGTTAGCCCCCAAGAACCTTGTATGTAACGTCTTCCTGGGCTGAACTGTCCTATGTCATTAAGTGGAACGCAGAAAAGGTGGAAGTTGCCAGAAAAATCAGAGTATAGAAAATGTATATATTCTGCCTGTAATTCTCATGCATAATTTATCAGTTTATTACAATTTTAGTTCATTTAAAGACACCTTTAAAAAATTAGTTCATATGTTGACCTTCTTATATTAGTCCAGATAACTGGTGTTGGAATCAGGGAAGGTATAGTTAGGAGAGACAAAAATATGAACAATATCCCAGGCCCTCCCTGAATTTTGGTTTACATGATTATAGTACTCAGTCTTTCAGATGCAGAGTTGGCTTGGAATCCAGAACTCTTAATTTACAGTTAATGTTTCTCCCATTTATAGCATCCAGGTATCTGTTCTCCCCCTAAACTTCACTATTAACCCCAGGGTACTGATGCTCACCAATCAGACTTCAGATAGAGACCCTCAGTGTGTACTAAAGACTAAGCATGTACCCAGTAAAGGAATATCATACATGAAACTGTGCTGGACATTATAAATCAGAGTCCAACTACAAATATCCAAAACTCTGTTTCTTCACTTTTTGAGTCATCTGAGTTCCAATTCAAGGCAGCCAAGATTACATTTATCAGAGCGGTGAAAGCTAAAGTATCAATAATATGTATTGTTAAGGGAAAGGTGATTAAAAGGTGAAAGCAAAGTCCCTGCAAATGCCCAGCAAGAGGCCTCCAAACAGTTGTCTCTTCCCTCTCCACTCATAGCTATGTGACTTTGGACTGGTCAGTTTTGTTGCTGAGAAGGTCTAGCTATAAATTATGGGGAAGAAAGATTGTGGGATAATAAAATTATCAAGATGTGGAAATCCCTTTGCAAGTCTTATTTACTGAGTTATATAATAAGAACCAGACTTTAAGAAAATTTGGAGTCTTGTTTTGATGCAACCCATACAACTTGTGTAACTCTGGGCAAGATTTCTAATCTGGCATTTTCACACCACTGTGTACAAGTAACCATGGGGTGGTGAGAAAGTCCGGTTGTAATTCATTCATGTTTATAAAACTGTGAAGAAGTTAATTATCTCCATGGACCCCAGTTTCCCATTCGGTATAATGGGTAGGCAGATAATGTCTACATCAAAGGGATTGTTTCAAGCATAAAATTAAATAGTCTACCACAATCAGAAGTGTCTTCAATTTCAAGAAACTGAAGCCAAAAGGTGGCTTAAACTAGTAATAGTTTATTATTCTCCTGTAACACAAAATCTGGAGGTAGGCAGCTGTTGGCTGGCCTGTCACTCTGGTGCTGACATTCTGTAGTTTGTTTCACCCTTGGTCACAAGTCAGCTGCCAGAATTCCATAGATCACAGTTGCACTCATGTTAATGAAAATGGAAGAGAGAGAAACGATCCAATGTTTTGCTTTCTCTGATCAGGAAAGCAAAGTTTTCCTCCAAGCATTTCCCACATCTCATTTTTTCTTATTGGCTGGCAGTGGCTCCCATGGGCCATCTCAAAGGCAAAGGAGAATGGGAAATGAGAGACCAGCTCATCTATCGCTGATGCTGCACACGTAAGTCCCTAAATAAAATCAGTTTGGGTGGCAAGAGAGAGTTGACTACAGCCTGTCGCCTAATAACTAGTCACTGAGTACTGCTTTTTCTATTCTTCCACCACCAATAAACTGAAGAAACCTACCTAGATTTAATAGTCTGTGATTCCATATGGATTATTAAATTACAATCGAGCCCACTACTATAGTCAAAATCTCTAAATTGATCTATTTTAAGATAAACATGGCAGTGAAAAATTGGATTCAAGGAATACTTTTAACTTTTCATTTTGAGAGAATTTCAGATTCACAAAAATAGCACCAAGGGGCCTCACATTCTCTTCACTCTGCTGTTTGAAATGTTGACCTATCAGAGGGCTGTAATACGATTATCCAAACCTGGAAAAAATCCACTGCTACGGCGATATTAACTACTCCACAAGTCTTTGTTAAAATGTCTTCAGTTGTTCTACTAATATTCTTTGCTGGTCCAGGGTTCAATCCAGGATCTCACTGTATTTGTTATGTCTCTTAGCCTCCTACAACATGGGTGTGGAATATTTTCAAAAGCTAGACATTTTTCCTATTTGATGTTACAACAGAGCCTTTTGTTTAAAGCCTTCTGAGTGTACCATATCAAATTTTAAAATTTCATTACCATGTGGTGCCTGGAGGATGAAATTGTTGGTTTGCTATTGTCGATTCGTTTAATATTCTTTTACAGTGAGAATAAATGTCCATTTCAGAATAAAAAGTACAGATGATCAAGCTACGGATGAACACAGCAGAGATTAATGAGCGACGTCTGCATCTCATTATGGGTAATGCTAAATTTCTCCTTTGGAGCATTTTCCTGTCCGTGACATATACATTCATCATACCATAGTGGGTCGATTTGGAAGGTTCCAGATGGATACATTCAAGAAATATGCTCACATACTGATAATTAGCTAGAGACACAGTATCGTTAGAGAATTCCAACACAGAGAGCTTGGCAAGCCTGGGACTTGCAGTCTCTCACACTGGCCTGTGAGGAGGCAGCTGGCAGAGGGGCCAGCCCCGTGCCAGAGGCCATGTGGCAAGACAGCAGCTGGCGTGGCCAGGGCTCCCCTGGGGGCCCCGTGCCTCTGGGTCCTGCTGCTGCCTGTTCATAGCATCAGGATGATTGATGATCTTGGCAAACAGATTTAAATATTTTGCCAATATTTTGGATCAATACCAGGGAGTGTTTCCCTAAACTATACATCTTCCTGACTCCTGTGTGCTGGCTGTTTTGATAGATTAAGCCTGGCCTGTCCAAAGTGGACTCCAACAGATTCAACGACATGTCCACATTTCTGGCCTTTGATGCCCATTTTGTCTGTGTGTCTGGCCCACACCACACCCTCTGGTTGATGGCTCCGCACACAGAGGGCAGTGCACACCGACAAGGGTGGGTTCAGCTGGAGCCTCCCTGGGCTGGGCAGGATGGAGGGACAAAGATGCGCTCGTGGGCCGGATGGTGCTCGTGTGACCTTGACCACTGGCTCCGCCTAAGGGTCAGGGCTGGAAATTCCAAACGCAGGGGCCCCATGGTGCCCTCCACTGCACTCCTATTGGTGTGAGAGTTGACAGTTTCCTCCCCAAGCCAACGGCCTGCTCTGAGTTGGCACTGTCCTTAAAGAGGAGGGTATGGCAAGAAAGGAAAAAGGATCGAGAGGTATTTATTTCTCTCAACATCAGTGGAAATCCAAAAACCAAAAAAAAAAAAAACAAACAAAAAAACCCCGGGCCCTCCTTGGTGGCGCAGTGGGTTAAAGCACAGCGCTGCAAGCTGAGCTGGCCACAGCCGCCTCTGGGCAAGTTCGATCCACGCCCTGAAGGTGACCCACAGGGCGCGGCAGACCTCTCCTGACCCATGCGCTGCTCCTCTCAGCAGTGGACTTCGTCGATCTGTCTGTTCTGTTCCCTGCTCTGTCTCTGGTGAAGCCTCTCACTGCCCCTGAGCCCCTTGTACCCCAGTTCTGTATGCATAATAAATAAATATTAAAAAAAAAACCAAATCAATCCAATCTGGAACTGTGACACTGGTTAAGCCACAGCCGTGGACATGCGGTCTCTTTAGAATGTTCTTCGGTAGTTAGTTATTTCTGAGGCAAACATGACAAAAACAGATACAGGTTGGGGCACGCTCTGCCCATGTGGATCCCATCACTCTTTCGTCTTTCTTTAGATTCAGAACCCTCATCTTATGACAGCCCTACTGTTCCCTGAACACCACCTGTGTGCAGGCTGTCCTCACAGCCTGTGTTGGTCATCAAATGTGCATCTTCTAGGCTACGTAACACTGAGCCTGGCTACTCTACAACAACCCATGGAATTTAATGACACCAAATTCGTGAGTGAAGAAGAGCAGGAAGAATGAAAATACAACTCCACTAGGAATTGCTTGCTATTGTTCTTTTTAAAATAGTTTATTTTAAGATTTATTTATTTATTCATACAGAACTGGGGTACAGGCCAGAGATGCAGAGGGTGAGAGGCTTCACCAGAGACAGAGCAGGGAGCAGAACAGGCAGGTAGACGAAGTACACTGCTGAGGGGAGCAGCGGGCGGGTCAGGAGAGGTCTGCCATGCCCTGTGGTCACCTCTGGGGCAGGTGGGAATCGAACTCATGCGGAAGTGGCTTTAGCCTCTCAGTGCTGTGCTCTAACCCGCTGCGCCACCAGGAAGGACCCGCTATTGTTTTTTTACTGTACCTTCAACAAATTCTTCAGACATCAATAACGACAATTGTCCTGGTTTCTCTTATCCCTAGCGTAGCCTTAGACATTCATAACCAAGTTGCAGGGGATCCTGGCTAAAATCCACTGTGGTTTTGGAATAGAGGGCAGTCGGTGATTTCTGGGGTGCACAGAAATCCCACTGGCCCCAACCTTAATTTTGATCCTGTGGTGGGCAACAGATATTACTACGGTGTAAACCAGCATTAAATTGTTTCCTAGTATTTAAAGCATTCTTCTGAGAGAACATAATAGATTTTTAAAACAGAATTATTTATAATGTGGTGTGAAAGGGAAACACAAGACTGCTGAGGGAAAAACTATCCTCATTTCCAATTACCCTGCTCATCATGTTAGGAAGTTGGGGTGTGTTTCTGGTGTACTAAGTTTCTTCATTTGTAGCTAGGAATTAAGATACTACAGGGCCGTCCCTGGTGGCACAAGGGGTTAAAGCGCTACACTACGAAGCTATCAGCAGACACTGCACAAGTTCGATCTTCAGCCAGGGAGAGGTGCATATGGTATGGCAGACCTTTCCTGGTCTCCTTGCTGCTCCCCTTAGCAATGGATTTCAGTCAACCCTCCTGTTCTGCTCCCCACTCTGTCTCTGGTAAATCCTCTCACCCCTGCACCTCTGGCCTTTATGCCAGCTGACACTTTGAGTCTCCAAAAGTAAGAGCTCAATCAAGCTGTTACTATATACCTGACCCACAAAAATGGCAACATACTAAATGTGCCACATGAGGCTACTGCATCATGTAATTTCTATGTAGCAGTCAGTGACTTAATACAGTGACATCAATATTGGGGGTCCATATTTTTCAAAGGAAGTTGGAGTCCTTTTAAGAACTGATTCCGACATCTTTCAAGATGCTTCCCACCAGGAATCACTTCTCAATACTTTCTAAAAAAAGAAGTTAATAAATCAAGGTGTTCCAGATGTAAAGAGATTCAATGGGCAATCAGTAATCTTATTTCCAGACTCTACCATGCTCCAAGTTACCAAGAACCAAGCCTTGAACAAAGTTCTCCAGTCTCAAGAGAGCTGAATGTATGGCCACGAGGTCCCAGAAAGAGGCAATGTGAGAAAGTCTTTCAAAGTGTAAGGTCCCTGTGCTGGCGTTCTCCTTCCTGATATGAGACTGTGATATTTTTGGCACCAAGACAGCCATAAACAATTATTTTTAAAGGGAGGGAAAAGGAAATTACCTACTTAAAAAATTAACACTAGATTATTCAGAAAGCAATGTTGGAGCAGTGGAAAGGAAATGGAAGAAACAGAGTGTTTCCAACATCAACAAGTGTTACCTCCTAAATACCCATCCTGTCCGCATGCTCCCACATGGTAGCTGACTAAGACAATGGACAAGGGAGTCAGATGAGGGAGGTGGTTGTCCAAGGAAAGATGAATGATTTTCAGGTTTCCTATTTCTTTAATTTTCCCATTCACGTAATGTTCTTGAAACCTTTCTAAAAGCCATGGTCATTTTGAAACACTCATGACTGGCTCTGGTTTTGCTTCATTCCAAAGCTACTTCTTTCTTATTTCATATTTTAAATTTTTTTCTCAATTGACATTAATTTTACTGTTTTCCAATAAGCTCATGGATCCAGACAAGCTGTGATTTAGAAGTTAAATACGATCATGCTAAGAAAGAAGCTCTAATGAACATTCATACTGTCTGCCTCACATTTATGTGGGGCTACATTTACTAAAACAGACCCAAGAAACTTTAATAACCTGGTGGCAAAGAAATACATTAGCACACTTCAAAGTCGCGGAGTATCTGTTTGATGACAGACGTCTATTTTAAAGATCTAATAGAATTGTAACAATCAATCATCTATTTTCTTGATGGACACTAAAATTATAATCAATATATAACTCCCTCAGATGATTTTCTCCTAAAGTGCATTTGTCAGAATTACTTTCAGGAATTCCTTTATTTATTTAAGATTTATTTTTATTTATTTATGCACACAAGAGCTGGAGTGTTGGCCAGAGGTGCAGGGGTAGGGGGAGGTGAGAGGATTCCCCAGAGACAGAGGCAGCTCTATTGAAGTACACTGCTGAGGGTAGCAGTGGAGAGACAGGAGAGGTCTGCTACGCCACGTGGGCCAGCTCCCTGGCTGGGAATTGAACTCATGATGCAGTGGCTGGCGATAACTTGATAGTATTGAGACTTACTTAGCCCCTTGCACCACCAGGGAGGTCTCAATTTTTTTTTTCTTAATGTAAAGACAATTCAAGTTAAATAGACTATAAGAAAAGAAAAGTGCCTGGATTCACACCCAACTACACAGAGACAGTAGTTATTAACCTTTTTATCAAAAAAAGGATTACAGTGCTGTGACTGATTTTTTGAAATGTCAGCTATGGTCAAAACTTTTCCACATTTTTGATGTGTTTATATAATATTATAACTGCTGCAAAAACAATCTGTTAAACAGAAGCCCATGACCATCCCTCTCCCTGGCACATTAGTGAAAGTTTGCACTTAGTAACCATCCAGGTAGACCAGGATACTCAACCTCAATCCCCTTAATACTTAGGGCTGGCTAATTCATTTTGAGGGGACAGTCCATGTTTTGGTATGGTACGATGCTTAATAGTATTGCTCATTCCCACCCACCACTGCCAGCAGTAGAGACCTTTCTCCCACATGTGATGACCAAATATTTCTCCAGACATTGCTAAGTATACCAGGAGATAAAACCCTCCTCAGCTGTGAACCACTCCCATAAATAACTGCATCTGCCCTGGTTTCTGCCTGAAGAACTACTGCTGAGTCAAGGGGTCTGGAGAGCTTGGTAGACAAATAGAGTGGTTGGGCTCCACCTGTGAAATGCTTGTGGCCAAACGGCTGGTCTTGAAGACGGATGCTGCCAACTTGCCCACCCAACATCTTAACAGTAAAATGCCCCTTTTCTTCTTCCTCATCCAATCCAGTAGTACCGTGTTGGCTTGTTTTTAATCAATGCAAATTTGAGGATAGCTTACTGTTTAAAATTTACTTAAAACACTAGTCAGTGAAGGGGCCTCCCTGGTGGTGCATCGGATTAAAGCACATTACTAAGAAGCTAAAGCCACTTCCGCATGAGTTCGATCCCCACCCTGGAGGTGACCCACATGGCGTGGCAGACCTCTCCTGACCCGCCTGCTGCTCCCCTCAGCAGTGTACTTCATCATTCAGCCTGTTCTTCTCCCCACTCTGTCTTTGGTGAATCCTTTCAACACCCCTGCACCACTGGCCCATACCCCAGTTCTGGATGCATAAATAAATAAATCTTTAAGAAAAAAAAAAACTAGTCAGTGAAAATAACTATTTTAAATTATATTTGTGTGTCACTTGTATTTCCTCTTTGATAAGGTCTTCCCCCAACCCATTTTCCACTAAAGGGTTTTCCTTATTTTTCTAGCTTTTTACAAATGAAGATATTGCCAATAACTTTCTTATGTTACAAATATTTTTCCATATAATTATTAAGCGATATTTTTATTCCTTTTATCTTTATTTCTTTATTTTTTAATATATTTTAAGCATTTGACATTACTTTTTTGGAACACTGCTTGGAGTCATTTTCAAAAACTTTTGAAGTTACAGAGGGGAGACCTTGATAACGAGACCCCCTTGACTAGCTAATCACTATTTCACTTTGCCAGTTTCACTTGGCTGTTAGATTGCCCACCATCTTGATAATCTGGTTATGAAAGTGATGCCAAGAAACCACCTTAGAATGTAAATGGATAAAACAAGAACAGGAAGCCATTTTGACTTATCTGTTACCTTGAAAATAGAAATCATCGTGTCGGTAGTTAATGTCATTAGATGTGTGGGCATCTAATGTCGAGGGTGTGGCTGTGATGACTTGATGTTGGCTGTATCAAGCCTCGCCCCAATGAGCTCCAGCCTTTGGTGTCTGAGGTCAGTGGTGCATTTTACTACACAAAACATCCCAACGTACCGTAGCCTGCTTACCGTGTCACAAGAAGCCTAGAGGAAATTCTAGTCATTCTCAGATTATTAATGAGACAACAGATTCACTGGCTCAGAGTCATCAAGAAATTACTGGTGACAGGGATGGCATGCAGGAAAAAAATATCATCTTTTCACATATTACCTCTGACTATTACAACTACTCAAAACATTGGTTCTCAAAGAGTTAGGGACGCTGCTGTTGCTATTGCTAATATAAATGCACATCGCTTGGACTGGGTGTAGCTCAGCTTGGGGTTAGCTGCAGCGGACTGATGCCTTCTGGACTTGTGACTCTACCTGGGATTAGTGTCTGAAGTCTGAGAGCCCCCGACGAGCATCGCAAGACTCTGAAATATTCTTCAAAAATGTAACGGAACTAAGCACCCACGTCTCAGACAGCTTTAGTCAATTTTCTCCTAACAATCTCCTCGAACTGAGGCAAAGGTTTCTCTGGTTACTTCACCATCACTTTGATAACTTTTCTTAACCACAAAGCTTGCCTTTAAAGGAGAGAAAAAAATCTTTCAGGAAAGGGGATTCTGAAGTCGGGTGAGATGGAGAATTTCAAGTGACAAGGCAGCTATTGTTCATTTATCCCTGATTCTAAATCTGCTCACTGATTTATTTTCTGAAGCTCAGAAAAATACTATTTTATCTCTCCTCTGTAGGTACCAATGCCAAAGACTGCCCCAATCCTGTGCCTGCCAGGAGAGTTGACTCCTTTGTTGAAAATGGATCTTGACTTTTTATCAATAATAAAAAATTAGTCTGGCAATTTTTTTATTTTGGTAAAGATTTTATTTCCCTTTTAATATTATTTGTCTTGCAAGATTACTTTTAATATTAGGTCATGCTCTAGAATGGAGGGGTTCATACAACATTTGAGTCTGGGAAGAAGCTGACTAGAAACTAATGTCTCTTTTTTAAGATTTATTTATATATCCATACGGAACTGGGGTACAGGCCAGAGGTGCAGGGGGTGAGAGGCTTCACCAGAGACAGAGTGGGGAGTAGAGCAGGCAGACTGATAAAGTCCACTGCTGAGGGGAGCAGCGGGCAGAGACGAGAGGTCTGCCGCGCCAGGTGGGTCACTCCCTGGCTCGGACAGACCTTGCACTAGAGCAGCTGTGGCTCCCTTGCAGAGCCACGCCCTAACCCATTGAGGCACCAGGGAGCGCCTGAAACTAGTCTCCTACTGACTTCAGTCACACAATCTACGAGCGGTTGTGGGCACATCATTGCAGGACCCCTCACACTCGTGGCGCCTGCACATTGCTCCTGTGACTTGACCTCACACAGCTTTCTTCCCCCTGGTCAGCAGCACCTCAGGGTGTTCCACTCTCTGCCTCCAGTATTTATGTCGTGAACACGATCTCTCAGGGCTCTAGTTGGTACAACGGGCGAGGACGCAGCACTGCAAGCTGGCCGCAGCCGCTTCAGTGCAAGTTCGATTCCTGCCCTGGAGGTGACTCACTCGGTGCGGCAGACCTCTCCTGATCCATCCGCTGCTCCCCTCAGGAGTGGACTTCATCAGTCAGCATGTCCTGCTCCCCACTCTGTCTCTGGTGAATCCTTTCACTCCCCTACCCCTCTGGCCTGTACCCCAGTTGCATGCATAAATAAATAAATCTTTAAAAATGATCCCTTCATCTTACTACTTAGTGACTACAGAACTATTCTTCTCATTTATATGGCAAGTTCCTGGCAAAAGCTACAGCAAGCCAGAATTAATAGGATGGGATGTTACCACTTAAATATTGTAAATACTGGGGAGAGGGTACACTAAGGATAATTTGGTCTGATGAGTGTAATGAGGATGCCCATTTAGCTATTTTAATCCTTTGCTACTTATATATCTGCATCTGGAAGTGTCTGTCTTGATTAGATCAACTGCCCCAAATGCCTAGCAATAGAAGACGAGCGTAAATTAAAGAGAATAGTTTGTTTCCAGCTAACACTGGAATACTTACAACAAGGAAGGATATAAAGTTAAAGATGCATAGGTATGCCATCATCAAACGCAATAAAAGTTTCTTTTAAATGGCAGAAAAAAAGATGGGGAATAAAAGCAATATTTTTAAAGGAGAGAATTCCTTTTGATATAGCCAATTGGCAAATATCACAGACAAAGCTTATATTTTTAGAGTGAAATATACTTGAGTGAATTATTTTTAATTACCATCTAGACCTGGTGGGGAAAACAGAAACCGAGATAGATCTTAGACAAATCCTTTAAGACTTCAGGAACATGCCAATCAATGGCTAGACTGGGCTGATTCAGGACGAATGTGAAAATTCTCAATATTCAGGGAAATATTAGTTGGTTATTCTGACTCAAATGAAGTGAAATAGATGTTTCTGGTGCAACCAGCAGGTGCAGAGTTGGGGACTGACCATCTGCTCTCCCTCCCTCTCTCCTCCCCTCCTCTCTCTCTCTCTCCTTCCCCCCCTTTCCCTCCTCCCTTATCACTACTGTAGAAAACAACAAAGCGACTGACTGAACAGATGCAACAGGCTTCCTCTGTGCCAGGCTTTTCCTGTTGATTTTCGTGATATTCCTGTGGTAACCCATAAAGTAAGTCCCCCCCACCCTTACAGCATTCTGACTGGTTGACAATCTAAGATGCGTTAGGTCTTACTGGTTCAGATGACCAGTGCTTGTTACTACTTATTTCCTGACGTAGTGAAAAGCATTCTCCTGATGGGTGAGGTTGGACAAGAACAAATAATAATCCTCCCAGTGGCATGGAAAGGAGAGATCCGGCGTCCATTACCAAGATGGCACTCGAGAAGGCTCGCGAGGGGAACATCTAAGAGTTCACAGAGGGACAACACCCACAGAATCCTGCTCCTTGGGGTGGCCCTGAGCCGTCCCTTGGCTGTCAGAGACAGGCACAGACCGCCCCTAGAGAGACTCAGGGAAGACGCACACTTCATTGAGTAAGAGGTGGGGGGTGGAGTGCCTGGAGGCTGCAGGGCTGGCGGGAGCATGGGCCAGAGCACACAGCCCTGAAAGGGGGCAGTGCAATCCGAGGTGCTAGGGGCCCTATGGAGGCTGGGCGCTTGATAAGGAAAAGAACAGAGGACGTGCTCTCGACTGCACTCTCCTCCCCAGCCCTCAAGAAGGATAGTGAGTGTAGGAAGCATAAGAGCACACACTGCCTGCCGGCAGTCCCGCGGAGAGGGATATTGGCAGTGCCACAAACTTGCAGGAGTCAGCTCCCCACTCCTGCACATCCCAACAGCAGCTGGGGCCACCCAGGCCCTTCCCTTGCTGAATGGGCAACTACAAAATCAGGTCTCAAGACCCATGAAAGCCAATAAAAAAATAAACAAAAGCAAAGCAAGGCACATCAAACCACAGCACACCTGTGGGGACAGTAGAGTAGTTCAAGATTTATTTATTTGTGCATACAGAACTGGGGTACAGGCCAGGGGTGCGGGGGGTGTGAGAGGATTCACAGATTCAGAGTGGGGAGCAGAACAGGCCGACTGATGAAGTTCACTGCTGAGGGGAGCAGCGGGAGGTCAGGAGAAGTCTGCCGCGCCATGTGGGTCACCTCCCTGGCTGGGGACCCAACTTGAGGTGAAGTAGCTGAGACTTCTTGGTACTGTGCTTTAGCCTGCTGCATCATCAGGGAGAGCCCTCAACTTCTTAAGTAACTAAAAATAGGGAACTTTAAAGTAGCATGATGGGCAAACAAATTCGAGAAAATTTGACATAATAAGGAGAGAACAAAATCTCCAAAATCCATCCACAAAAACTCGGAAGACAGGGCCCTCCCTGGTGGCGCAGCGGGTTAAAGCACTGCACTAAGAAGCTTAAGCCATGTCCACATGAGTTCGATCCCCGCCTGCCCCGTAGCTGACCACATGGCGCGGCAGACCTCTCCTGACCCACCTGCTGCTCCCCTCAGCAGTGGACTTCATCGATCTGCTCCCCACTGTCTCTGTACCTTCAAATGAGAAAGCTCAAAATTGCCAGAATAAAGACACTCAAAAACAGGAGAAACTGCAGAAAGGCAAGTCAAAGTGATAAGATCAGATACAAGATGTATCTTTTCTTGACACAGGAAAAGATGTCAAAGACACAAAACAAAATTCAGAAAAACTAATGTATAAAATTGGAAATAAAATTTATGAAGATGCAAATGGACATTTTAAATAAGAAAGCATGTGAAAAGTTCACCAAGTGAGATCAATGAATTTTGAGAATGCAATGGAGAAAGAATAAAGCAATACCCCAATACCGCTAGTTCCGGGTTACTGCTCTTCCCATGCAGCCCAGGTAGTTGTACATTTCCGCTCTGATTGGAGCCTACTGCTAACACCTCCCCAAAGTACCTATGTCCAGTGCATCTGGAAGCTCCATGCAAGCTTTTGCAGCCTCTGGGGATGAAACTGTCATCCAAACCTAATGCTGGGAGCAGCCGCAGAGAACATGAGTGCTGGTGACTCTCAAAGCTTAGTCCTAGCACAGTACCAGCAACCCTGGGGGCCCCCGAGAAAGGCCAGGTCCCAGAGTTTATCTAGCCCTCCATATCTGCAGTGGTACCCACTGATGTGCCTCAGAGCAAGCCTTGCGCCTGGGCCCAGCGTGTGGGATTTCGAATCACTGAACTCATCCACCCACCCATGTTAAATGAGTTCTCCATGACCTCATACTGCTGATTTGGTAGGGGAGTCAAAGCTAGAATGCACCTTGGTGGCCCAGCCTAGGACTTTCCCAGTCCCGGAATAGCATCTGTCTCCACCCGCCCCCTGCCCAAACTAATAAATCCAAGTTAGTAAATATAAAACTTTTGAAGTTGTGATAATTGAAAACTGTTGCTCTAAAGACATGATCCCACTCTTTATAATCTTCCTGCAGATAAGTAAACCTTCTAGAAAATAAACATATCCTTTAGGAGAACTAGATCAAAGACCTCAAGTACCCCTGATTAACAGTGTTCAATAATAAGGCGAGCGATGAATGTGTACTAATCAAAGTCCTGAAGCAGGAAAAGCAGCAGAACATACAGCTGTGGGCTCCCCTCTTAGAACAAGGTCATGAGAATCTCCCGTCCTTATCCACAAGTAAAAAAAATCATATAGAATTTTGACAAAAACAAGGGCTTCTAAGACATGTTATATGTGCACTGTAGACTTTTTAATGCATGCTCAGAGGCCGGCAAGATAGAAAGCCAGTTGTGATCAACCCTTTGCTAAGTCACAAATACTCACATTAAAAATGGGGGATCATCTAAAGTTGAGGTCAAATATTCCCCCTGATCGTCCTTGAGCTCATTCAGATAGCTGATTATTCACTTGCCAAAATAAGCTCTTAAATAAACAAATGGTCTGTTGAAAGAACAAAGTAGGAGATATTCAAGTGCTTATTGAATTCATCAGTCACAAGCACCAGATAGAGAGCGTGCCGGAGAGGGGGGACCTGATGCGGCTTCCAGCCCAAGCCAGCTCTCTAGCGTCGTCGAGTCCTCCACACAAGCTGAATTACAGCCTCTCCAGCCCGGCTGCTGCCGAGCAGCCCAGCACTACTTGAATTACAGTGACAGAAATGTTCAAAGTCTTATCACAAGCGCAACAGAAACAACTTTGCCCTACAGTCAACACCGTGCTGAAGAAAAGATTGATTAACCAAGGACACATCAGCCCCAGACAAGCATGAGCGAACGATTGCCATAAAAGTAAAGCCATCCCAGAGTAGTGTCGAGTTCTTCAAGAACCTTCTAGATGAATAATTTATAGTTGATGAATTTGAGACACCACAACAAAAGAAGGATCAGGGAGCCGGGGCCGAGGGTGAATTTATACGTTACTAAGTGAAATAGTCCAGAATAGTGCACGATACACCATGAGCTTTGACACGCAGTGACGTAGCCATGGTGGCACAGTGCCGGTGGGTGCCATTTATCATTCCTTGATGCTACATATGCCTTCAGATCACCCCCCACAGATTCACTGAGATATCTGCAAATTCCTTTGTTGCACAGTAAGATGCATATTTTTCTAGGCTCCTTTTTTTTGCATCCAAATTCTTAATGCTTTTGAAATCCTTCCCACCTTCTGTTGCTTGCCTTGGGTCTAATGGGACAGAAAAAAGCCAACTGTTTGAAATTAAGTGAAAAGAAAAATAAAAGCAAATGAATAAAAGAAGATGCTTTGAGAAACTCGGCTCAGTTGACAGTTGACAACTCAACTCATCTCAACTGTTAGTTGAACTGTTTTCCAGCTAGATTTTTTCTCTCTCTCTCTCTCTTTTTTAAAAGATTTATTTTATTTACTTATGCAAACAAGAAATGGGGTACAGGCCAGAGGTGCAGAGGGTGAGAGGGCTCACCAAAAACAGAGAGGGGGACTGTCGAACAGGCGAATCTACTGCTGAGGGGAGCAGCAGGTGAGACAGGAGGGGTCTGCTGAGCCATGTGGGTCACCTCCCTGGCCGGGGATTGAACTTGCAGTG
>NW_004567108.1:5618789-5639280 GCF_000260355.1 Condylura cristata | reverse complement strand
AAAAATAGTTTCCTTTTCTTTATAGAACTTAACTGGAATACATGATAACTTCCTTCTTTGCCTCACATTTTGCTTTTCCAGTAAGGCAGACTCTAAGAACACACACTTTAATAGTGCTTTCACAGAGCTGAAAGCATTTTAAAAATTTGTAATTTGGGCCCTTTCTGGTGGTGCACAGGTTGAAGCACAGCACTCTGAAGCTAGCCACTGCTGCCACTTCAGCACCAGTTCGATCCCCAGCTGGGGAGTGACCCACACGTTGTGACAGACCTCTCCTGTCTTGCCCATTGCTCCCCTCAGCAGTGTACTTCGTCGATCTGCCTGTTCTGATCCCCAATCTGTCGCTGGTGAATCCTCTTACCACCCTGCATTTCTAGCCTGTACCCTAATTCTGTGATGTAAACAAATAAATCTTTAAAAAAATTTACAATTTTGATTCTTTTTCACAATCAAGAACAGCACTTTCTGAGAAAAATAAAAACAAAGAACCAAAAGAGTTTTAAATATTCCACATAATATATTAAGTTAATGTCAGAGTGCTTTTTATACAAACATATAAACAACTTTATCTTATATGTATACTACATATATGTATGCAAATTGCATATGTCAGTCCATACTTTTTAAGTTGTGAGAATTATATGAGAAAGAAGTTGTAAGACAAACACATCTACCTATTCATATAAATTATCTACAAAGTAAATAGTATGTTTAACATCAGGTAGAACCATTATGGAATTAAATGTATAGCATAAAGATGCACACTCTACATGAATGCTATACATTTATGTGTATGTCTGTGTATACATGTATATATGGACTCAACGTGTGTCCATGTAACTGGGAAAAATGAATACTAGGCAATGGCGAAAGCATTCGTTGTTCTGCTCTGGAAAACATTTAGCACATTTTTACTTTATTCAGACCAAATGGGCACCCTACATCGTGCAGCTGAATATGTCCTCCTTATCCGTAAGTGGTAACCTTTTCCTAGGGGCCTTATCCTGGGTTGTGGTGACTCTGGTATCACTTCTGTGTATCTGTCAGAGAGCTTCAGGCTTATATGAGTGTCCAAATACCCAATCACAATTTAACTTTCCTTAAGGAAATCACAGATCTGAAGAGAGCATTGTTAGTTGTCTTCTTTCCTTACAATGGACATTTGTCATGCATTAGACGATGAAACTGTCATTTATGGGAAAATGTACAAAGGTTCAGAACAAGGCCTCCTTGCTCATTAGACCTGGTAAGGGGCTTCTCAGCTTCATATAATGATTAAATTAAATAAACAGAATACAATTGATGTGGGTTTTGCTTTCTGGATGAAATAAATGTGTCTCTTAGGTCAATAACATCACACGGGTTTAAGGAAGAGAATGAATAAAAAAGACTGGTTCGGAATGAGAAAACAAACTATTTCATCTTTGGAGGAACAGATTTTCTTGAACAAAAGTCAGGTATTTCTGAAGATCTATTTTCATCCCAGTAAGTATACAGTAAGTAAGTATACAATGGCACAAGAAGTAAAACCTTAACATTTTCTGCTAACCTCCTTCCTGTAGGTAAAAAAGGCACATTGCTTGCCTGTTAAAGTGCCCTTAGGCCAACACACTAAACATAACTGTGGGGAACCAGCAATTGAAATAAGCAAGAATAGAATTAGATATGCTAATTTCTGAACTAATTTTTTTAAATCATAACAAACTTCGAATAGAACTATGCAGTTCACAAAACATTTTCCTTATTACATAATTTGATTCATCATGCCATGAAACATCATATTTTTCTAGTTTTGTGTAGAAACACAGAGACAGGATTTAAATGTCACCTGACCCATATCATCTGACCCCACGGGGAGGTGCTGGCCTACAAACTGCCCCTCTGCATGTGTCCTACACTCTCCTGGACGAGAGCTTTGGACATTAGCCTGGCACCAATAGCAGGCGCAGGTTTCAGACATGAGCACGCGCGGATGCCCACTACTAGTCTTCTAGATTTGCAAGAGGGGACACTGCCCTGGTGTAGATAACAAGGCAACCTGGGGAGCTGTCCATGGTCCCACACAATGAGTGGAGATGGTGACATACACCAGAACCCACAGAAGTCAAAAAGGGATGGCTACTAGGACACATTAGTAATTACAAAGAAAAAAAAATGTAGACACTATTTTTGCAATGTGAGGCTTCTTCATATCAAAGTCCTGAGCAGGCAAGCCAGCACTGAAGGTAAAAGGAAAGTAAGAATTGGAACACTCACCTGTTAACAACTGTTAACCACTGGGTGTTGCCATTCCTCAGCACTGATTTGAAAGGCTAATTGTACCTGCCAAATGGAGTTGTTATGGATATAGTGGTTGACCCACAGAAAGCAAATTCAGTGGATCCTAGAACACAGAGAAGGTCAAGTAATTTTCAGATATAATAACTAGTAGGTCTCATTATCTGTGACAATGAGCAAATATCTGGTGCTTATCAACAAAATACAAAAAAGCAAGGACTCCTGCAGAGATCCTCTCTGATAAAATTGTGTTAGGTGACAATCTGTAGCTGCAAGACAGACTGAGAATTTTAATTTTTCCAGCTACAAAGTCTTGCAAATTTGGGGGCGGGGTGTCAATCTTGCATCTAGCTCCATCTTGTGTGCTGAAATCTACTGCCTGAACTTCAAGTCAGCATTTTCCCACTCATCAATGAACAAGGAGTCAGACAAACAAAAAAACAAAAAAACTAACAAAAAGTCAAACAAACAAAAAAATCTAACAATGGCTTTTGCATTTCTGTACACATTTTTTTTTCAGCAAGAAAATAATTTCTACATTGTCCTCTTCTTTTATTAGCATATCCGTAGGTCAAGACCACTTAGAAACCCCTTCTATAAATAAAAACTCAATTCTCATTCTCAATGACTCATTGCTCCTACCTATATAAACTCAATTTGAACTCATGTTTTTACTGGAACAACTCTCATAGAAAATCATTTGTTGGATCATCTTCAGGGTTCTCGTCCTCACTTTGATTAATTTATAAACTCCTTACGTAACTATCATTGACTTCACTTTCAGCTAACACAGTTTTTAAATTGCAGGAAAGGAAAGGAGGTAGTTGCTGAGGACACCAGGTTTGGTGGAGATCTCCTTAGGGTGTAAATTTTCTTAAAACTAGCCAAGTTTAGGGCCTCCTCGGTGGTGCAGGGTTAAAGTCTCAGCACTGTCAAGCTACTGGCAGCCACTGTGGCCTCAGTTTGATCCTCAGCCACATCGTGCAACAGATTTATCCTGTCTCCCCACTGCTCCCCTCAGCAAAGTATTTCAGCGGATCCACCTATTCTGCTCCCCACTCTGTCTCTGGTGACTTCTCTCTTCCCCCCTTGTACCTCTGGCCTACACCCCAGTTCTTGTATGAGTAAATAGATAAAATAAATCTTTAAAAAAATCTAGCCAAGTTGAGAGTAAGAAACAAAGAAGATGAAGTGAAAACAACTTTAGGGCATTACTGTATTTATGTTCAGAAAACATTGAAAATATTTGCTATTTTATAATCCTACCAAATTTAAAAAGTAAATACTTTATTTGGATTTGAAACATACAAGAAAAATTTACTACCTAATAAAACAATATTACATTGTTTATGACATTGTTTATAAGAACCTAAGTGTCATCATACTTATAAATTTAATTTACTAGATTTATGTTGCTTTCTCCAGAACTGGGACTATTTTGTTAAACCATTGAGAAACTAAAATAAAGGAAAAATGAATGTGTTAAATTTATGAATGCTATTTAAATATTTAATGAAATTTAATTAGCTAAGTTATGAAGATCCCCTTGAAAGTGACTGCTAAACTGTATCAGACTAATGAATAAAATAATGACAGTTTGATTAAACTCAAGAGCTTAAAAAAAAGTAGGTTTTGGAGTTTGGAACTTTAATATATTGAATAATTGATTAAAAAAAAAAACAAAAAATGAGATACAAATTGCATTTCCTTTGGACGAAATACCCAAAAAGATTTTATAACTTTCTAGTTGGAATCAGGTCTTGATTAGAAACCAACACATCTAATTTTCGGATTTACAATGAACTACTAAACTACTTTGTCTTACTCACTTTGCCAAAAATCATGCTATAAAACTTTTTCCAAAAGTCTCCAGTGGTGCCTTATATGAACTTCCTGTTGTCAAACTCAAGATCCTCAACTGTATACTTCCTCATTGACATTACCCATCTTTCTAAATAGTTCAGGTCTTATTCAGATTTCTCTGGATTATGATCGTGATTCAAAAAATAAACCTTACTATCCCTCATTACATTAAAACTCAGTCTCTTTCTCTTCACTTTTATTATCTTTGGGCATTTCTTTATCCTTTAATCTCTATTCCAAAGCCATGTAAGAGGTGCATAAATAATTGTAGATGTCAAAGCTTGTATTCCCCAATGCTTGAGCAACACAGCTTTCCAAATTCCCAGCTGACACCTCCAACTTCCTTTGCAACATCTTCTCAATGCATTCCCCTTCTTTACTATGACACTTTTATCTCTAAAAGTCACTAAGTTTAAAACCTCCATCTGCCTTACTTTCACTAAAAGTGAAAGGATTTACTCCTACATACAATTAACTGTGAATCCTACTAAGACTGCAATTTATTCCTCAATGGCCCTTTCTATTTCACGTGACACAATTCTATTCAAACCTTCTGAAGTGATCTTTTTTTTTTCCTTCTACATATTCATTTAATCACTAGTGTCATTTCCCATATCAATGCACTGAAGAATAGCCAAAGCTCCAGAAACACTCAAGCCAAGAAGCCAAGGCTCCCTCAGGCTCTTTCACCCACCTCCCAGCCCCATACCTTTCTCTCTGTGCAACATACCTGGAGCCTAAGCTAAACATCAAGACCTAAGTCAAATGTTCCCCCTGAATATTACTTTCATGCCTCCCATCGTCAAAAATTTCTGTTTTATGACATACTAATACAGTGGTTTCTTTTTCCTGTAACCTGGACTCATGCAGAATATAAGCTCGAACGAGCATGCTTTGTCCAGCATCGCAGACACTCTCAGGACTCACTGCCAGGCTTGTGGGTATGTGCTGACTTCTGTATGTCTGAATAGCTATGGACAAGCGTCCTTTGCACAAAGTTCCTGTAATGCTAGATGGATCCTGGAGCTGAGGGAACTCCACCCTCCAGGAGAGGAAAGTACCAAGGAGCAAAGCTCCTCCCATCCTTCCAGATGCAGGCCAAGGGCACCGCCTTCATCTCCATGGCATTTTGTTTTCTGGTTTTAACTGGAGGAAGTTGAAGGAGGAAATTGCACAGGGCCCGGGATCCTTTTTCTATACCAATTGTGGTGCCAAGTATGCAGTAACCACGTAGACCAAGTGGGTCTGCTTTAAAGGGACACATTTACTGCCATTCTGATCTTCAGCCACATGACCTTGAAACAGAGTTTCCTAAGCTGGTCGCACACATGCATCTGAAAATTAATAAATATAAGAATCCAACATCAGGTTTGCCAGGGTGTTCTACTTGTACCTAAAAAAAATAAGACACAACTCTGTAGACAATGAAAATAGAAGAGAGAAAAAAGAAAAAAAATAGCTTCTTTGATTGTCACTTAGTATGTCAATTAATAAAAATCATAAAATAGTAATACTCCTTTGGTGCTAATCAAGCTTGTCCTCTTGTATTTATTTTGTTTATCCATTTGTTTAGCAAACAGAGGAACCCTTGACTCTTGAAAGAATAGCTCGCTGTTGACATGCCCAGGCATTTTAGAAATAAACACATCTGTGAATTAATGTAAGAACTATTTAGAATATTTATTTAAATGGCACTAGTGAACTTTGCCAGAACCAGCTTTCAAATATTCAATTTTATATCTGGGGAGCGAACTGGAAGGCATGCAAAACAGACGGGATGGCCCACGCTGCAGACGTGGGAGGGAAGCGGGACAGGCTGGAGCGGTCCCATCTGCTCCTCCCGTCCTGTTTATTTCACACGTTGGACACGGCTGGGCAGAGAGAACTCTGTCCAGTCCTGAAGGACAACCGGATGGAGCACTGTTTCCGGTGCCACACACAGCATGCGGGCGGGCAGATTGTTGCCCTGAGAGAAGCAAAGGCCCCTTGCGGCTTTCTCCACCCCAGGGCTCACGGGAAGGTCATTCCTCGCTGACAGTAAGGCCAACTGCAATCCGGGACATGCAATGAGGAGAGGATCCAGTTGTCAGGGCTGGCGTTTCACGGCCTACTCTATGCTCCCATGTTTCATCCAGAATAAAGCCGCCCCAAGGCCCTTCCCCTCCTCCCCTCCGTGAGCTACTCTGGCATCATCACTCTTCTTCTTCTTCATTTTTTTAATTAGTATTAGTTTGTTTTTACATCTGGTGCCTTCTCCCATCTCAGTTGTAATCCCCGAGGAATCCCCACCACCAATTCACTCATGTGCCATCACCATTCACTCAGTCCCATGCATTTCCCCTCCCTCCCATTTTTGATCCCATTCCCCACTTCACCCCTGTAAAATGTCTCTGGTATACAGTTGTTCATCATTATTATTATTTTCTCCTTTGGTCTTTTATGCTCCTGCTATGAGAGACACCATCTAGTATTTTTCCTTTGCTTTCTGGCTTATTTCACTGAGCATGATCCCTTCTAGCTCCATCCATGTTGCTGCAAAAGGCATGCGCTTATCTTTTTGATTGCTGAGTAATATTCCACTGCATACCACATCTTTTTAATCCAATCATCCACTTTAGGGCATTTGGGTTAATTCCCTGTCTTTCCTTTTGTAAATAAAGCACAGGGAGGGGGGGAGGGAAGGTTGTGACTTTCCTTGGAGGAACTTTGCTTACAAGTGGGTCAGGCCCAACCAAGACAATGGGAATCCCATGGACTTCTGTGATTTGTGGGACTGGGAAACGCTGGGATTTCTGTGACTGCAGCAGGCCAAGAAAACTCCCATTACCCCAGAAGAGACCAAGAAATGCCAGGCAGAGGCGGCCCAGGCTCCAACAGCAGAGAGGAGCACCAGAGCATTAGGCAGTAATCCTTGTTAAAGTATTGAGCAGGCCTCTCTGGCGGCCAAGAGGCTAAGTCTCAGCATTGTGAAGCTTTCGCAGCCTCTGCAGCACGAGTTCAATTCCCAGCCAGGGAGTGCCCCACATGGTGCAGCAGACCTCTCCTGTCTCCCTCCTGCTCCCCTCAGCAGTGTGTTTCAGTAGATCTGCCTGTTCTGCTCCCCGCTCTGTCTCTGGGGAGTCCTCTCACCCACTGCCTCTGTGGCCTCTACCCCAGTTCCTGCATGCAATAAATAAATAAATCTTAAAAACAAAAAACAAAAAAACAAAAAACAACTATTGTGCAGCCTGTGGGCCCACCCAGCCCCTGAGGCAGGCACAAGGACAGAGAGATATTTGCAGATGCCTCAGGCCATGGGGCAGCACCCCACCCCCACCCCAGCCAGCTCCCACCCGCCAACGCAAGTCCCCAGGTGTGAGCCTTGTGGGTCAGAGCCAGCTGCCCTCACCTGAAACACAAGCTTCAAAGATCAGGAATTGCGGGAAAGTGGGGAGGCACGTCAGGTACTAAGCATAGAACCCAGCTTGCCGAGGAGAGAAAGTAGGCAGACGTGGCTGCTCTTGCCTCAAGCTGAGATGGAGAATTAACGTCCCAGACTCCACTCCTGCCCGCCCATCATGCCAACGTGCACTAGGAAGAGAAACATAACTGGCCCCGGGACCCCAAGCACGGAAGCAAATGTGGGGACCCCGTCACCCAGGAGACAAGGGCCATGTGAGCACAAGGTGGAAAAGGAAAATGAGCTTCGTCTGTGGCTAAAGGATCGGGCTTATCAGGCTGAGGAAAATCAGAAACTTAGCCTGAACGTCTTCACATTTTTTCATCAGGAATAGCATGAAGGTGTGAAATTGCACCACAAAGACATCTCCAAGCCTTTTGCTGTTCTCTGGAGAAATATATGAATTCTTGTAAAAAGGGCCTGGGCTTCACTGCACTGTGCAAGATGAAACTGGTTTCACTCTATTCCTAGGAAGTAAATAATGCAACCCCCAGGGCTTGTGATTCCATTGTGAACTGTGTTTCACAGGAAAAATGCAGATTTCAGTAGGAAAGTGTATCCAACATGCTTGAATAAAAATCTTGGGTGAAGGCCACAAATAAAAAGGGTTTTGGTGTGGTTTAAAATGATGGCAAAGCCCTTTGTAACCTGTTTTTTATCACCTCTCCATCAATCGAAATTCTGTCTCCCCAGCACACATTCACGAGACCTTCGGGTGATCTTTAATGTTTACAGGAAAAAAAGGTCATTTCTGTTTTCTCAACACTGCAAAATTGCACCGATGATATTTATTTTAAACACGCATATTTTCCCTGAGTGGAAAAGCCGGTTATTATTACAGCTGAAAGCAATAACCTTCAAACTAGGGAGCATTTCCAAATCAAAAACTTGTGATTATCATGATGTCTGCACGCTGACTGTGTCATTTATTTATTTGTTTATTTAACAGGCATCCCATAAAGGGTCAAATATATATGAACATGTATTTATTTAGATAGTCTTCAATGCCTTTGTCTGTGAGTACCAAAATATCCAAACATTAGAAAAGATTAGAAGAGATTATTTATTTTAGAAGCTTGGGGATTTCTCAATTTGGTTTATCTGAACCTTAACTAATATCCAAACAAAACAGGTGGGGAAAGACACTTTGGGATTTCTTCTCTTCTCTCCCTCAACTTTAGTTGGAAAATGTCAAACCTGTAGAAAAATCAGAATAGGACAATGAACTCTTCTCCACCAAAGTTAACCGATGGCTAGCATTACTATATTTTCTCTTTCTTAGTTACATGTCTTTCCATGCATGTAGCTACATGCATATTCTTACACAGGGCATGCATATATATGTAGACTCATGTGCATATACATATTTTTAATTATTTGAGGGTCACTGCAGATATCATGGTTCTGAATAACATAAGAAACTTCAGATCATAGATAAGTCATATAGCTGGGGAGGGGGAAGAAGCCAAGATGGTCTTCAGCAAGTGAACAGATAAAAACATGTGACGTGCCCAGAAACTGAGTAGCAGTTAGCACTGGCAAGAAATGAACTGCCAAGCCATGAGATGGCATGGAAGAATCTCATGTTTATTATATTTCTGTTATTAAGTGAACAATGTAAAGCTGAAAATTCCACATACTATATGATTCCAACTATATGACATTCTGGAAAAGGCGAAACTATGGAGACGAGAAAGCCACTGGGGGTGACCAGGGCTGTGTGGCATGGGGGTGGGGTGGGTAGGTAGATGGGAGAGATGCCCTAGGGCACCGAAATATGCTATGTGATATGTGAGGATAGATACAGGTCAGACATTTCCGAATCCATAGAATATGCAAACCGAGCATGAACTGGAAGGTCAGTCTGGGCTTGGGTGATTGTGATGTGCAATGTATGTAGTAAGGCCTTGGGGAAAAGTGGGGCATTCTGCTTTGTGATGACAATGGAGTGGTTATGCAGATGTAGCGTGGATATGGGAACTCTCTGTTCCTTCTTTTGGATTTTGCTGTAAGCCAAGTGTTTAAAAGAAAAAGCCTTTTAAAAAACACAAAGAACACTCAAATTATGTAATACAAATAGCAGTCAATAAGCCAGAAAATATTTATCAAGTATTTTACTTAAGTATTACAAACTGTAAACAAATTACAAGCCAGATTTTGAATCTGAGACTCTAATCTAGTAAGATATAAGCAAATATCATGTAAACAATACAGCTTCGTGTGACATTAATGAGCTAATCCACATATAGACCAGGAGGAGGCTAGAAGCTGCCAAGGAAGTAATGACGATGCAGGCTGAGCACAAAGTAGGCAGGACTGGGTCTGGCTGTTAGGGTTGGGGGCAGCACATGGGTCAAGAGTGACAGAGAAGCCAGCCAGCTGGCAGAGGACACGCATGCACGCAATCCCGATAGAAACACAGTGAGAAGGGAATTTACTTGGCAAGCCAGGTCTAAGCAGGTTTTGAAGCTTGCCACATCTGTACAGATGTGGGGTCATGTTCACAAAACAAGAGAAGAGCCTAATACGAATATCCACATGCAGTGATTTCTTTGGCTGAAAATCACACTCTGTGTAGTACCTCCTCAGCTGAGAGAACATTTGCCTCGAGAGACATTGCTCAGGGAGCAATTATAAACAACAGAGCGTTCGCATCCTCAGAGCTGTACACAGAAACGTAGTTTTATGATTTCATTTAATCCTCTGTAGTCAGTGTTTGATAAAATTCATTTTTTATGAGATGTGCATATGTTTGCTAGCATTAGAAATACGGATGGTTTTGTGGAAATGCACCACAGTCTTCTCACTAGAGCAAATCAAGCTGGAATCATTTAGCACTTTTTAGTGCTAGGTTCAAATATTGAAGAGTAATTAGCTGTGGAGCATTCATAATGAGCTGGTTCTTCAGTTACCTTAGCGTGTCTGATTGCAGAACAACCTTGAGACTATTGCTCAGTGTTCTATATCTACTTCACTAGGTCCTTGGCACACCTCAATAGGGATCAGATTCCAAAATATGATGAAGTACAAATTAAGATAATAAGTAATAATGAGGTACTGGGTTTATACTATGGATCACCGATACAGTCCATGAGCCAAATGCAGGCTATGCCTACCTTTTTGCAAATAAAGTTTTATTGGAACGCAGCCACATCCATTTGTTGACATATTGTGATTGGATGCTTTCTTGCTGCATGCAATAACTGACCAACTGTGACCAAGACCATATAGACCACAAAGTCTACACTACCTATTGTCTGGTCCTTTACAGGAAAGACTTCAGCCCCTGGTTTCTGCTTTTCACTGCAGAACCTTCCTTTCTCTTCCTTAAATAGCCACGTGTTGCTTAAGGAAATGCATCGTTGCTTGAGCTTGTCATTCAGCATATATTGCACAGACTGTGCTCTCCCATCTCGCTGACACAGCAATTCACAAGGGCACCTCAGAAGAAGAGCTGGGTCACCATGACCTCAGACTGCTCCTAGAGTGCCCTGGCCATGTGTCCTACCATGTAGCTAGGCAACAGGAATACAGGGTACACTGCCGTGTACGTGATCTGTCACTGGCCACAACATCACCATGCAGTATGGGACGAGATATGTGCTAATTTCCTGTTGCTACTGTAATAAATGACGACAGATTAAGTGGTGTGAGACAACACAAACTGATCATGTTACAATTCTGAGGTCAGAAGTCCTAAAATCAAACTCTCAGTCTGTGTTCGCTCTGGAGGCCCCAGGACAGGATCCATTTCCTTATCTTTTTGATTTTGGGGGCCACCAGCACTGTTTGACTTTTGGACTCATCTCCGGTATTCAAAGCCAGCACTTCTCTCTCTCTGCTCCCCCTTCCCCTCCCCACCCCCTTTACTGTCAGGATGCCTGTTTTTCTCTCTGCTTTTGTCATTACACTTCCTTCTCTCTGACTCTAGCTTCTTTCTTAGAAGGATCCTTGTGATGATATTGGATTCATCCCGGTAACTCAGAATAATCTCCCCATGTCAGCATCATCAACTTACTCATTTCTGCATGGTCCTTCTTGCAGTTCAACTTAACATATTCAGGGATTCCAGGAATTAGGATAAGCCATCATTGGGGGCTGACTGGGAGGGAATTATTTAACCTAGCACACAATGTAAAATATATATATATATTTTTCAGAGTGTTGGTGCTTGGGGCACCAAAGCAAAGTATGCTAAATGTAAAAGACTGATTATCATTCATCAAACTACCCATACTTGGTCATTTTTCTTTATCCAACTCTTCTCTTTGAAATTTAACTTGTATTGTGTTTAAAAATTGGGCCCTCCCTGGTGGCACAGGGGGTTAAAGCACAGCACTAAGAAGCTAAAGCCACTTCAGCCTGAGTTCAATCCCTGCCCTGGAGGTGACCCACATGGCACGGCAGACCTCTCCTGACCGCCCGCTGCTCCCCTCAGCGGTGCACTTCATTGGTCGGCCTATTCTGCTCCCCACTCTGAGAGGTGTGAATCCTCTCACTGCCCCTGTACCTCTGGGCTGAACTCCAGTTCTGTATCATAAGTAAATCTTTGAAAAAATAAGAATTTTTGCTATGTTCCTATATCTAAACTCACCATTCTTTTCTTTAGAAACATAAATATTTACTAGGCACTTACTTTGTGTCAGGAACCAATCTATGTACTAAAGAGAAAGATAAAAACCTAACTGTGCCTGCATGTCATTTACATCCTGCTGGTGGTGAGCTAAGCAATACACAGAATATTAGTACTTTACACAGACTAGTAACTCTATGAAAAAATGTAAAGCAAAGAGGGCTGATTGCATGGACTCTGCTTTAATCTAGGAAGACTTCTGTGACCAAAGACTTAAGTACATAGGAAGTGAGTCATCTGGGGGAAAGAAGGTTCCAGACAGGGGTCTGCATGTGCAAAGGGCCTGAGGTAGCTGCATTTCTGATGTACTCAGGTCAAGCAAGGAGGTGAGTATGGATGGAGCAGAATGTGTCAGGGGAAAACTGGTAAAAGCTGGGTGGTGTGCGGCTGGGTGGTGTACAGACCTCTCTGCACTAGACAACAGCTCTATCCTGGTGTCTATTCTGGCAAATGAATCAGGGGCCTGCTGTGGTTTTCAACAGAGGACTCACCTTTCAACCAGATCATCTTGAGAACAAGCTAAGGAGGGTAACCGTGAGTCCCTGAGATAGATGTCCCTTGGTAGGTTACAGCAGTTATCAGGGTAGAAGATGATGGTGGCCCAGGGTAAGGGCAGCAACGGATGGCAAGAAATGGCCAGACTTCATATATTCTGAAAGTCAGACCAATAGGGCTTGCGGTTTTAATGAGTCTTTAGGGCCACGCTGCCATGTCTTAACTTCCCGTTATCATATCAGTTTCTTGTGGGCAGAGTCTAGGTCTCCCGTGCCCAGGAACTTGGCCAATCTTGTCCCCGTCTCTTCCAGAAGATGGGTGCTCTGTTGAGATCATTCTTTTTTTTTTTTTAAAGATTTATTTACTTATGCATACAAGAACTGGGGTACAGGCCAGAGATGTGGGGGAGCAAGAGGACCCACCAGACAGAGCGGGGAGCAGAACAGGCAGATGGACGAAGTCCACTGCTGAGGGGAGCAGCGGGTGGGTCAGGGGAGGTCTGTTGTGCCCTGTGGGTCAGCTCCTTGGCCAGGGATTGAACTCGTGCTGAGGTGACTGCAGACAACTTTGCAGTGCTGCGCTTTAACCCACTGTGCCACGAGGGAGGGCCCGAGGATGCATTCTTGATCATTCGAGCAGGAGACCTCCGTGTCCACAGACCCATCAATGCCATGCAAGTATAATTCCAGAACACTTGCTATTTGAGTCAGTGACCAAATCTGACAAAGCATTTCCTGGAACTAGTCCAAATCTTTACTCTTTGCCAACAGCTCTGGAGCACAGAACTTCACAGCCATAAACTGAGTTATCTTCAAGGATTCTAAGAATGTGTTCTCAACCACTGGGCATTATTTTAATTCCAGAAACTCAACCTAAGGTGCTCTTAGGTTGGTCAACAAAATCCAAAAGAAAAAGATACAACTTGGGGAATTCATGAGGAGAGAATTAAGAGCAGAAGCATATGAGACTATTGGCTCATATTCCTGTACGTAAAAGAGTAAAAACTGTGCTTTTATCCCAAGGATGCCTCAGATAGTTATCAATGGTCAGGGAATTGCGTAGCTGCCTGGAGCAAAAATTAACTGGCAGAGACCTTTATCAGCACAGAAATCTCAGGCAATGTGAAGTGCAGCATCAAGTGCTATGGGTCAGCCCCCAAGGTCAGCTCCTTGCAAGCCAGAGGCTGTACTTCCCGGTTACAGTAACAAGCTTTAGTTGAGTCGCCAGTTACTGAGGTGAGGTAGAGCTGGTGCGAACCAGCAACACTGCTGCAGGGCGAGCTGGTTTTACTCGGAAGCAGAGCTCTCTTGCTGGCTGGTAGCTCATTGCGTGAGCGGAGCCGAGAGCCAGGGTGGTGGGCTGGCACTGCTCCATCCCCTGGCACAGGTCAGCTATCGCCATGACCTGTCTTCAGCAGTGAGACTGGAGATTGTCATTCTTTCAAACAGAGACCTGGGTACCCAGACACCGTCCTGATGAGACACCCAGCGTAGTGCACAGGCATGAAGAGAAGCAGCCCCAAGAGAGAAACTCACCAGAAAAGCACTTCAGGCTCATGCAGGGAATGCAAATTCAGTTTGGTGGAGAAATACAAATCAAAATAGTTGTCCTTCAGGCTAGGAGGAGAGAAAATAAAGCAGGAAGAAGAAGCGGGAGAGAGGGGAGGTTACTTTGTTGGGGGACAGAAGAATAAAGGGGAAGCGGAGAGGGCTGAGTATGGAGGAATGACCCGTGTGGCCAGGGAAGGCTGGGACATGGGGGAGAAAAGGCTGATGCTGCTTCTGGCAACTTGCACCTTCCCTCCACGGCCCACGCAGGCTCTCCCCAAGGCCTGCATGCACCCCCGTGCTCAGGGAGTGTTGGGGGCTGCTGGCTCACTGGCTGGCCACAGGCAGTCCAGCTCAGATGGAAAATCACGCCTCTGTTTCTCTGCAGAACTTTCAACCTAAGTGCTCACTAAATATTTGTCGAAGGTGACTGAAAGGTAAATATTTTAGCGCAGTACTTCAAGAGCCGGGCAGTCCCTAGATTCTCCTCTGGACATTCTGTTTCGGCAGGGAAGTGGCAGAAACCTTTGAAGAAAGTGACAGGGTGGGGAAAAGTTGCACGAAAAGTCACTCTCTAAAGGTGGGTATGCCCAGTAAAAATATTTGTGCTAAAGCAAGGTGGGAGACCAGTTTTCATGGTAAAGAATAACCTTTTCTTCCCTGCTCCCACTCACAGCAGTTAATCGCTCATGGAAAGCTCGAGCAAATGAGTGCTAAGACCTGTTTCTACATGTTGCAGCCTATTTACCTTTTGACTGCCACTATTTTACTGTCCTGGGAAGGGGCTGTGGAGGAAACAACACTTCCTGACAAATCCAACCAGTAGCTTTTAGCTGAAGCCCCAGAAAGTCAGGCACCAGCCCTTCCTTCTTGTGCCTGCTCTCTCTTTCCATGTGACACCCTCTGTGGCACTCCGCGGTGACCATGCAGCCTGTCAGGTCTCCATGCACTACTGTGGGTATTGGTGGCATTGAGAGAGAGAGCTAAAATTCTGTGGGTCCTGGTGAGGAGGCATCTTTTTCCTGTTAGTAGAGAAAATGTTTCTAATTCATGGTGTTGTTTGTAAATCTAGTAATATGACTTATGAAAACAAATTTTTAGTGCTTCATTCACATGCAAAATCCAACTTGATCTACCACTGCCCAACAATCAAAATCATCTTATGTATTATTTCCAACTTTGGTTGTCTAGAATGACAGTGTCTCATCATTGGACAATAAAAATAGAACTGTACGTTTTTCCCATTGGTGTCCCAAGCTCTTAGTGCTCTTTAATATTCTGCTAACCAAAATTGAATCTCATGGCAAATTCTGCAGTGATAAGGGCCCAATCTTTCCATCCATTCATTTATTCATCAGATGAGAGGCAGACGCTGTTTTAGCATGACACAGAAACAGCGAGACAATGCAGGCTTGGTTCTGCCCTTCATAATGTGTGGGTTTCCTGGACATTCTTAATTTCACTGTTGAAGGCCAACAGGAGTTTAGCGAAGAGCAAAGAAAAGCCCCTGCCCTGTGAGCTCGCATTTGTGTCTCTCTGTTTAAATGCTCCAGCATTCTCAGCATCATACTCTGTGAGAGTCAACCTGTTTCTACACAATCACTGTCATGATATGTTAGGAAGAAGCTGGATAATTACATGTATATGAAAATTCAATGCAATGCTCTTTGGATCAGAGTCAATGGCAAGAATGCAAAATCAGAGGACGGGCCAGCTCTGAAGCTCTGGGCTGTGGTTCTTCTAAGCCATTCAAACCAGATAAAAATGACCCAAGTTTCTTATATTTTACCTAATCTACTCTATAAATCTGAATGAATTGCCTATGCATAGGAATCTTCTTGAGGCCTAAAATAATTGCTGGGATTAAGAGAGAAAGGAAAAAAGAAGTCTGGAGTTGAGAAACTAGGTAAAACAAAGAAGACTGAGTCCGCCCACCCCTGCCCTTCAAGGGTGCAGTAACATACACCACATTTCAGACATGTGATTTCATTCACCAAGTATTTTAAGTAGTTTAATATGTTGTGCTGTCAAATGACCAAACTCATTCTTTATTGAAAAAATAAATAAAAACACGTTGCCTCGTCTCCAGCAGAGTGCAACCCGAGGAAGGGACGGAAGGAGCAGTCTGGATGCCAGAGCTGGGCTCTACCTGGTGATGAGACCTGTCACCGGGCGACTTCATTCTTGTACTCGCTGTCTCCATTAAGAGCTGCTGCACTCTTTCCTGCCATCAGCACAACCCCGCCTTGACTACACAGGATCTACCTGACTCATCTTTCAGGGAAACTTTTTGACCTCTAAGAATTGTCTTGTAGTCAAAGTCAGAATAAATAGGCTGGAGTTAAAGTAACTTAGATTTTTTTTTTTAAGATTTATTTATACAGAACTGGGGTACAGGCCAGAGATGCGATGGGTGAGAGGATTCACCAGAGACAGAGAGGGGAGCAGAACAGGCAGATTGAGGAAGTACACTGCTGAGGGGAGCAGCGGGCGGGTCAGGAGAGGTCTGCCGCGCCATGTGGATCTCCTCCAGGGCAGGCGGGGATCGAACTCATGCGAAAGTAGCTTAAGCTTCTTAGTGCTGTGCTTTAACCCGCTGCGCCACCAGGGAGGGCCATAACTTAGATCTTTAAAGAAAAAATAGAGCCTGCCACTGAATTACAGAATCCACAATGTCTGAATATGAAGGTTCCACAGGTCCTTCTGCCATTACCATTGACAGAGGAGGGAGGTGACGTTCTCCAAGTCAACACTGAGGGGAAGCACAGCATAACTGAGATGAATGATTTGAGAAAAGACAACCTTGTACTCCCTGGCGGCCTAGACGGTAAGTCTCAGCGCGCTCAGCACTAAGGCCTGAGTCTCATCCCCGGCCAGGGAGGTGACCCACATGGTGCAGCAGACCTCTCCTGTCTCCCTGCTGCTCTCCTCAGCAGTGGATTTTAGAAAATCTGCCTCTTCTGCTCCCCACTGTTTTTCTGGTGAATCCTCTCCTGCGCTCACCCCCCACATCTCTGGCCTATATCCGTGGTCTTCTATGCAAAAATAAATAAATAAAATAAACAAATACTTAAGGAAAAAAAAAAGAAAGAAACAGATACAGAATGGCCCACTGCCTGTAAGTCTCTTGAGACCATGGACCTTACACATATTATTTCTGTGAGAACCTCTCATATTTTTCAAGGACCCCATTTTAATTGGAGTTCATTTGAGTGGACTTTGCAATGCAAAGGGCTTCACTGCAATTGCTTCCCCAGGGCTCCTGCAGCATGGACATGTGGAGTGCTCCCTTCTCTAGGGTGCCTCAACCAGAAGACCGAGGTTACTCACTAATTTAGATGTCTCTCTCGATCTGCGCATCTTCACAGGTAGGCCACAATTCCAGTTAGCATTAGCACAGTTGCCAATGCGTCTCTGGTGAATCCGCTCACCCCCCACACCTCTGGCTTGCACCCTAGTTCTGTATGCATAAATAAACAAATCTCTAAAAAAAAAAAAGTGAACAGCACAGGCAGAATGGCTGAAATGCACTAATGAGGGGAGCAGTGGGGAGACAGAAGAGGTCTACTGTGCTATGTGTTCACCTCCCAGGCTGGAGAATGAACTCACACTGAAGCAGCTGTGGCTAGCTTGCAGTGCTGTGCTTTAACCTGTTGCGCCACCAGGGAGGGCCTCCTTATTCACATTTTTATTGTGTGTTGCTATCATATTATATCATTATACACTACATTACATTATATCATTCATCATGTTCAACACTGAAACTATCCTCCTCCCCGCTTCCACCCAGCCTCAGGCTAATCTCCTCAGCGAAGCCAAGAGTTTCTTTTCAGTTGTTGAACCCAAATGCATGCAAGCAGTAAATGTTCCAAACATATTAAAGGCCAAGTGAAAACAGAAGCATGACAATGAAGACGTGTTGTGGACAAAAGGAAACAACTACAACAAACGAAGAAACCCAATACTCAAAGCTAAGAGGCGGCGCGTTTTGAGAATGAGCTAAATTATGCTTTGCTTGTAGCTACTGTTTCTGTGAAGCCCTCAATACTGTGTGCATGCCATCATTCTCTCTAAGGATGACCTGACTTAGGTTTTCTGGCTTGTCTTAGATAACTTTTGATCCAAAGACACGTCAAATAGTAGATTCATCAAGAGATATCAGCCCCTCTTTGGAAATCCAGGTTTCAGACTCAGTGGAAACCAGATGAACCAAAGAATATGTTCGGCATAGAAATACATTTCCTCTAATTGTATCTCTAACTTCATCATGAGAAACGTTCACAGACATCATTGGCAAATAGCCACACTCCTTTGAAATCTGTAACAACAGACACTAGGTAAAAACTGATGAAAACATTTGGCTAATTCATGTTAAAAACATATTTTATGGATGGTAACTTAGAAAAAATCTTTTATGTACTAGATTTATCAAGGAATCACCAAAACTTATCACTCACTTTACCTGCGACATCACTGGGGAGCAAATACATCACAAGGAATCGCCGAACAATCATCATCAACACAGATCCATAAGAATGACATGTAGGAAATGTCTCGCTGGAACATAAATGGGACTGAGAATACTCAAGGGCAACTATAAAACTGACTGCAAATTATTCGTGTACCAACCACATTGGCTTTTTGGAAGTGTGTTACTTGAAACAATAAACTACATAATACAAATGATAAATTCCACTTGACATACAACTCATGTCTTCTGAGATGCATTTGTTAATTTTTAGATGGGCATGTGTCCTTGTGCCCAGGACATGGCTAAACACGAAACATGGATTTGCACAACAGCATAAGTCTAGTTCTTTTCTCCAGCACCATCAGCTCCCACCAGTAACCACTTCAGACTCCCCTCTGTCATCCCAAAGGGCAGGCAATTTGAATTATCTTAGTCTCCCAGATCAGAAAATTGGTTCCATGAAGAAGCCTGCAATGACTTCGAAAAAGCCAGGGATTAACAATGTGCGTATTATTGAGTATGTCTGAAGCAAAGAACACTCTTGGCTTCAGTCCATCTATATTTTATCTGCATTCTGTCTTGAAAGGAGACTTTTGAAACAGGCGCTTTTGCTGAAATGCAAAGGACTACTCCTGGAGTCCTTGAGGCTCGGGGAAACTCATATTTTCATTTTAGTTCCACATCATGAACTAGTAGTGGCCAAGGCTATTACTAATGTTAAGAAAACTCTACTGCGGGGGTTAAGGCAACCCCATTTTCATCATCTATTTTGATAATTTAAATAGCAGGAAAATTATAACAACAATACTTTATTTTTTAAAGACTGTTCTTAGGAGAAGTTTGAATTTTCCTTAAAACCAGGGAACATTTGCAGAAACAAGTATACTCTGTGAACAACGCTTCCTTGTTCTCACCAAAATCAGCAACAACATTGTGAAGGTATTACGCGTAGTACACGTGATTATAACGTGAGTTTGACATAGTCATTATTTACCCAGTGCAATCAGCAAAACATCAATTAAGCAGACGCTCCTGGCAAGGTTCCTCAGAGTGGGAATTTCCTGCAGAGTAGTAATATAGATTCTAAGGCACAACCGCAAACATATTTAAGTCCATCGGAATCTTGAGGTCAGGATAAGAAGCCTGTAATTTTAGCTCGTTTCTCAGGAGACCCTGAGGCAGCCACATTAGACCAGGCATTGACTCCCATGTGGGAACCCCTAACTGAGTCTCATCACAAGCTTCTCCCAATGTGATGGATCATACTGTAGTCCCAACAGGACCTCAGAATGTGACCCTCTTATTTTGAAATTGAACTGTTGCTGCTGTAACTCGTTGAGTACGAAGGAGGTCGCAGTGCACCTGCATGACCACTGGCCCATTAGGACTGGTGAGTGTGCAGGAAGGACACAAGGAGAAAGCACAGGACAGGGTCAGAAAGGAGAGGAACCCAAGCAACGCCAAGGACCAGTGTCCCCAAGCAAGGAAGGGGAAAGCCTCATTCTAACCAAACTCCAGAGGGAACAACTCGTGACTTCTAGGATCCAGAAGGCCACTGCGCTTCTATATTCAGCTTTGACTGCTCTAGAAAGTAACATGTCTCCTAAATGCACAAGAGAAAGATTTGGGGAAGGAGAGGTGGAAGCTGCACTTCACCAGCACACACAAGGACAGCGGCCAGCTGCTGGCCTCCAGCCACCTGGCTCTGCAGCAGGACAGTCACAGCTCTCTCCCGGCAATGTTGTTCCTCCAAGTCGCACCATCCA
>NW_004567108.1:5603008-5618223 GCF_000260355.1 Condylura cristata | reverse complement strand
CTGCGATTCCCTCTGCCATTTTCATTTTAATGAGGGCAGGACAGAATTTTACTGTGGAAGCAGACAGTGTGGTGAGCTCATTCACCCCCAAACATGGGCTGGGCTGGGATCTGGATTCCACTGGAGGCCTCTTCCCAAACCTGCACCTGGATTCTGACTGCGTCAGCTGAAGCACCGCCGTGACCTTCTCACCCACTGATGATCGCAGTTGCGCCAGGTCACCCACCTCAGAACCAGCTTGGGATGCGTCACAAAAACAAGCGATCCTGAGCACCCCCCATGGCCTGGTGCCCTGAGTTTCTGACAGATAGGATGCAGGAATTTGAATGGCTATGAATATCTAGCCCATCATGGCTAGTCTGCAAATGCCATCTAAGACAACAGGGTTCCTGTTCCCTTGATTTAGAGGTATTGAGGACTAGTCAAGCACTTCTTTGATTTTAAGCTTTGTTTTAAAAAATTGTTCTGGAATTTCAGTCCAGATTTTTCTTAAATAATGGAAGTCAATAATGCTAATTATGAGCCATGATGCTTCTCCTCCCATGACGCCTGAGCTCCCCAGAGCCTCGGCGCTCACTGGGTTCTGTGGATAGTAGAGAGAGAGAAAGAAGTAACCATTTTTTAATTGGAGAGAGCATAAGATTGTCAACAATGCCTGTCATTTATTATAAATAAAGAATAAAATACAGGTTTTGATATTTATAAAAAATATACAGCACACCATCTTGATTTTGCTCATTTCACTGCTGATTATAAAGATAAAAGTGATTAGTTCCTAAGACTCACTATTCTAGCTCTCCAGTTCTAGGACATTGGGGTACCATGAGCCTTACATAAACTAATTTAATTTCTGTCCACGTGATCCCAAAATGCACATGCACACCTGTAAATCTGCATACAATCTAGTTATCAAAGAAGAAAGACAAGATTGAGATTTAGATGTTGGCTGGATTGGACCAAGAACTGACCCTTCCATGTTCTAGAAGTTATGCTTCTATAATAATCCCCAGTAACCAGTTAAAAATGAATCATCAACATTTAAGATTACAGATGACCTGGGTTTTTGTAAATAATTCACTCTTGACTGCTCTTTGTTTGTGTTATATTCCTTGTATCTCAACTTCTGGAAGGCTTATTAAAAAATCAGAAAGAAATATTTGGCTTTCTCCCTGCAACTTCCCGAGCTATTATAAGAGTTGAGACCCATTATCAGTTTCCTTCTAAAAACTGAGGTAGTTCTCAGGGGAATATTGTCATTTTACTCTAATGACAAATTTAAAGTCTTTTTAATTTCAGAAAATAGTTCTTTGCCCTGGGATGCTGGTTAGTTTTGGTAAAATCCCAAGCAGCTTTGGTTTTAAAGTTGAAATTGGCTTATCTCTTTAGACTTAAATACACTATGGGGAAAAGAAAAAGAGAGAATTTCACAATTTAGCTTTTCAGGAAAGTTTTAAAAATACACAAATGAGAGAAGCAAAATGAGTCATTGTGATTGCTTAATTAAGTCATTTTATAGGGAGATGGCCTGCCAAGTCTTATGAAAAGTGTCTTGTCACCTTTTCCTCCCCTCCCCCCTCATCACCACCACTCCCAATTTTTGTCTCCTTACCTCAAACCTAGAATGTTAAAATAGGCTGTTAGGAGATTTGTCTGCTAATTCAACTTCTTATTACCCCACAGACTCCATACTATGGCTCTATTAATCTCATAGCACTTTTTAAATCTTATTATTCTTTGGCTCAGAAACTTATATTTGCTCTCCAATTGCCTTCAAAATTAAATATAACTCCTTAGCCAGATAATTAAGACCCTTCAAACTGAGTCACCAAAATGTATTACTCTCTCACTCCCCCCACATTAATCTCTATCATCCACTCACATTCTCTTCTTGAATGCACACTGCCTATTTGAATTTTCTAGATTTTACAATTTGTCATCCTTGTTCCTGGCATTTTTCCTCTGTCAGTCTGCACCTTACCAAAGAGGAACTACTCCTTAGAACCCAAGGGAAATACCAAACTTCACTGGAAACGTCTCTGGGCTCGAGGAGGACACGCTCTCACATTCGACACAGTGACTCCGTGGAGCCTGCCACTTAGAAAACTTGCCATGATCTGCCTGTGGAAAGGTCCTGTGACCTTCGCCAATCAGACCTGTGTTTTCAAATCAAAGCGAGTCATTCATTCACTCACCCAACACAAGCATTTACCGATCATTGACTCAAGCTAAACAATGGGAACGTAAAACTACATTGGCAAGCCCCTGTGCAATCAGGGGGAAATTGTTCCTGGAAAAGCACACAGGTGCAACGGCAAAGGGCAGGTGGGGTTGTCAGGTCATGCAGCACGTGGTAGAGAAAGCTTCGGAGAAGGGAGTCCCACACTCACTGCCATCTGCCCCATGAAGAACTCTGGAAGAAAGATGAAAGATGACATTCCAAGAAGAAAAGGATCCCAGAGGGCCTGCTCAGAATCAACCCATACCTTATTCTAACAAAAACAACACCGAGCCATTTGAAAATAAAGTCTGTTCTTATTAGGAGGCCATAATAACGAGATAGACTGAACATGCATTTAATAGCTGACTCCCTTGAAAACACCCACGGTAGAGCCTCCCTCTTGGTGCAACGGGTAAGGACACACACAGCACTGCAAGCTGGCTGCAGCCACTTCAGTGCGAGTTCGATCCCCCACCCCGGAGGTGACCCACATGGCGCGGCAGACCCCTCCTGACCTGCCTGCTGCTCCCCTCAGCAGTGTACTTCGTCGATCTGCCTGTTCTGCTCCCCACTCTGTCCCTGGTGAATCTTCTCACCACCCCTGGACTCTGGCTTGTACTCCACTTCTGTATGCATAAATAAATCTTAAAAAAAAAAATCCACAGTAGTAAGAGCTTCTCTGCGCAAAATATCCTAATGAAACTGGAGAGTTACCTGGGTGGTTATGATATAGATCAGGTGTGCAGATACACGCATTCTCAGGGTACAGGCTTCATCAACAAGAATTTACGTGGAGGTTCAACTAATAGTATAAGGACTAACTGAAAACAAAACTGGTGTTATCATGTCTTTATTTACTTGATATTCTAACATATGTCTAAAAACCCTTAAGTATTCAAAATAATCCCCTGTGCTTCAAGTCCAAGATACACATTAAGAAGTGTCATGTGACATCTAGACAGATAACAAGTTTAGAGCATGGCCGGGAGCATTTAGTGTTGAAAAATACTAAATGAGATTTATGCAACATACTGTTTCTGAATGACAGAAGACGTCCGCATTGCAGCTGACCAGCCCCGCCATGGGTGGTCTGGGAAAACAGAACTCACTGCCCGACATGGACAGATTGGAGTCAGAGGGCAAGGATGGCAACGGGAGGGCAAGGGACCCTCGTGTTTAGCCTCACGACAGAGCAGGCAGACTCTGGGCACGGAAGCAGTCGTTGCAGGATCTTTGCCCTGCAGTTCCAGCGGGCTCAAGCCCAGAACAGATGCAGCCAGAGAAAGCAATACAGCCAGAAATGGTGCACAGCCCGGCTCCTGACAAGGCGCCCTTATTAATACCCCACCTCTTCGCAAGGGGTTAGAAGCTTGATTTCTGGGTTCAGACAGGCTGGGGTGGAATCCCAGCTGCAACTTTGCTATGTCCTTTAATAATCTCTCTGAGTGTGGTTTTCCCACATGAAAAATGGCGATGATGAAACCCCTTCGGAGGGTCTGTTGGGAGATCTGGAGATGACGCACGTGAGGTGCCTCGTGGGGCTAACACACCACGGGAATCCCACTGAACACGGCTTTGGAGCTCAGCACTAAGCCACTCCTCCCCCTCACCCCTCCAGTGTTTGGCTAGTGCAGCAGTCACCCTCTCCAGATAAACCCGGGAGGCGCTTATTCTCGAGAGGACCGTCATTTGGAACTGATGTGGCCGCCGGCTTCCCGGCAGTGTGGGGAGCTGTGGCCCCACTTCCCACCAAGCGAGGGGGCCGCGAGGAACACAGGGGCAGAGAGACTGGGTTGTAAACTCTCCCCCCTCAGGCCTGGAGGCTCCACCGGCTTCTGCATCCTCCCAGCTCGGTGTCCAGTGAGGTCTGAAACAGGCAGTTGGCTTTGCAGGACGCCTATTTATGCTTTCTGACTAAGTAAATGTCGCAGGAAAGAGCCCTAGATTGAAGTCATTTGTGAAGTATAAGGTCGTCTTTCCCTTCCCTTCTCTTCTGACTCAAAAAAAATTCAAAGTTAATAGTTGGACCCTAAACGTCCAAAGAACGTTCCTAAACCCAGACCTTCTAGACTTGGGTTAGACACGCAGGGAGCAATTGCTGTTTTTGTTTATTTTTGAGCGGGTCTGTTGCCTATGCTTAACTTCTCTTGTTAAATCTCCCTGTTTTATAGCTAATCACATTTTTATAGCAGGCATGAAGCGCTCTACAAGGCCCTTGCTGAGCTGTTCTTGTAAATCAAAACCTTACTCGGCTGTTCTTGTAGCTGGCAGTGGGACAGGCTTAGTTTTACCATTTATGGTTGCAAAGTCCATCCAGGTTTTTTTTTTTTTTATATTCCCTTCAGCTTTTGTTTTTTTTCCACCCTACTCATTCCCCTCCTGCTGCCTTGAAATGTATATTTCAGGCTCAGCTAAAACATGTAAGAACAGATTATTTCACTCCTCACCATGGTGCCTTCATAAAGGTGCCAAAGTGACAGAGGATGCTTGGCTTCTGCGCCTGGGTCCTGGATCTATTCTCCCAGGGCAGGCTGCAGTTATTGGGGAAAAGAGGAGCTGTGTGCTCCTGGAACAGACCTCCAACCTGCAGCTAAGTATTAAAACCCTTTCTCGTAAGACATGTTTATGAAGTGGACAGGCCATTCACACACCTAGCCTGTGCAGGTCACACACAGCTCACTCGACACTGTCATCACCCTCAGCCTGCGCCAGGTTGGGACAGCGAGAATCCCGGCAGGGAAGCACCCATTGACCACCCAGCTGAAGGACCCCCACCCCACAAGTGTTAACACTAGTGTTAAAAATCGTTCTACCACATGGCTGGTTATTTCGATACCACAAAGGAAACGTGTGAATGTTTATGAATCATAAAAAGAAGATTTGCACCTCAGCATTGGGGAGCTATTTGTAAACAGCAAATTAAAGAAACTTTCAGAGAGCATGGAAAGAAGGAAATGTGCAATTCTTGTAGCATTTCCAGAAGAAAAGACCCCTCCTGGCACCACAGGGATTTGTGCCTATGGGAATTCAAGGGGGACCAGATGGCTGTGGGCTGATGCTAAATCACACACCTAGTGGCAGCTCCCACCACTACTCACCAGTGACAGCAGGTGCTTTCTGGTCCCACTCATTTCCCCAAAGACCCCATCATGAGTTTCAGTTCGGATATTGGGTTCTATTTCCACCAGGGGCCTGGTGGTTTTGACCAGGTTGACCAGTTTTGACTTTTACTAAACAAGGCTCCATCTCTAATTTGTCAATAGGGAAAAATCCTGCCGGTCTCTGATGGTGAATAAAGACAATCATGACTTTGTCTCAGAACTGAGGATACCATACACCTGGGATCTGTGGGTTCACTGCCTCCGGAAACCACCACCGGGATACCGGCACTTTGGTTGTGTCCTCTTCTTTATCCTAAAACAAAGTTCCTAGACACTTATCCATTACATAATTAAAAAATAACAATAATAGAATGGCCCAAAGGAAGAACAGAATAAAGGTATATTACGATAAAATGTAATATGTGTAATCGATTAGGCCACTACCGGGCGGAAGCAGTGACCATCTGTGTATTCCCCTGGAACACACATCTGTGGTCCTCACACGAGGGCCAGCTGCCGGGCCTCCAGCCACCTGGCTCTGCAGCAGGACAGTCACAGCTCTCTCCCGGCAATGTTGTTCCTCCAAGTCGCACCATCCAGTCCCCCATGGACAGGGCAGCTTCACTCTGAGAAAGGCCATACGCAGTGACTGTGTGCAAAACACCTCATGTTGCAAACACAGGGGAGCTAGACTCCAGGACGAAGAGCCGGTCACGAGATCCTCTCTCCACAGTCATGAGCAACGCGCTCACACGTCCTCGTCCTGGCTGGGGATGCTTCATGCTTTGCACCCCACCAGCACCCCTCCCCTCCCCTGGCCCCGGCAGCTGCTCCTGTCACAGGGTCACCAGACCTGCTCCCAGTGTGGACCCAGACACGCCTGACAGCTGAGCCACCCAGCTAAGAGCCACGCGGCAGGTCAGCGGGGTCCCCTTGGCCACACACACACGAGGGCCCATGAAGTGATGGCATCTGCTTCTCCTCCCATGACGCCTGAGCTCCCCAGAGCCTCGGCGCTCACTGGCGCCCACGTGCCCATGGCAGCTTCCCAGATGGACAGGGGTCCTGTGGGAAGAGCAGGGCATTTCTGCGTGGGGGAGGGGCTGCCCACAGGCCTGGGCTTCCAGACCCTCAATGCTGTCACGCGCAGGGTTCACTGAGGATGATGCCGGCATGCCCAGAGCTACGCCCCAAAGTCCAACAGGACTAGGCTGAGCTATGTTTAGAGATTTTGAATTCTAATTAGCCAAGTGGATTATTTTGATGATTTCTCAAATATAGGGTTTCCAGGGGGTTTTATGATTTTAGCTGCCTATTGTGATTCAGGGTGGCCTTGGACTGCGATTCCCTCTGCCATTTTCATTTTAATGAGGGCAGGACAGAATTTTACTGTGGAAGCAGACAGTGTGGTGTGCTTATTCACCCCACAAGCATGCAAAATCCACAGTCTCCAGATCTGGAGTTCAAATCTGGGAAAGTGCTTACCTGGGGCACTGCATAGATGCTAAACCTTTCAGGACTGGTTCTAGAATTTCTCTGTCCCAGACAGAGATTGACCCCAGTTAATTCTAACTAGCCTGCTCCTGGCACTTGATCCTCATGGCCCTGTGCTTTAAGCCCCAGTGGGTGGGCAACGTGCTTCTTGGCTCCATGGTTCAATCTATTAAAAGTTAAGTAGGTCATAATTTTCGAAACTTTTCCCTTCCAAAAATTTACATTTTCAAGCATCACTGCTTTTCCAAGCTATTAAAATCCAGTAACTAAAGATACAGTCCAAAAAAGTCAATTTCACCTTCTAAATTACATTGAAAATTATATAAATTGAGGTTTTTCTAATTCTATATGTTTAAGTTTTGGATAAAATGCAGCAATTAGAATAATATCCCCAGAGGTCAATAAACTGTTCATTGCCACAGAGGGAGAGGAAAAGAACAGGTAGGTTAGGAACAAGCTTCCTGCAAAACAGACTCCCTAACAAGCCTGAACTCCCAGCGGGGCTGGGCTCATTTGAAATTATTTGACATTAAACACATTTACTTTGCCTTAGAAGGTAATTTCCATCTTGACAAATCTATCTGACAACAGTTATTTGTATAAATGCACCAGCTCTGGTCATGGAAGGACTTTCCAGATCTGCGTGGTCAGGGTGCAGGAAGGGGAAACTCAGTTTTTTACAATCTTGAGGGAACGCAGGAGAAACTGGCTTCACCTGCCCATCAAGGGCAGAACATCAAGCCCACGTGAAACCGCCCAGGTCCTCGAGTCTCGGAGTGAACGGAGGACTGGAAGAGTAAACCAGGGAGGCAGGGACACTGTACTGCAAGGACCGTCCCAGGCAGTCCTTGAGGTGCTGTCCCTGGCGCAGGAGGCACCCCCAAGAAGCCACGTCATCTTGTCCTGTTCTCTGGCACAGACACCACCAGGCCACTGCTGAAAACTTCTGTTTCCTGGGGTGGCTTTCGAGTGTCTGCACATTTGCCAGATTTACAGTCACCTAATTTGAGTCCCAGACTGGGGTCTGCAGATTCATCACCAGTGGCGAGATCACAGTATGCGCTCACACGGCACTGCACGCTGCACGCAGAGACACTATAATAGCGACCATGTATAGTCAGAGTTTTTCCAAGCTCATCCAGGCAGACGCCTAGATTCTTTCACTGAATCCCGGTGACAGCACTGTAAAGGCACTGTTAGCCCATTTTGTAGAGGTAACGAGGCACAGCTCAGTGAAATGAAGCAGTTAAGGTCACACACATGGGAAGTCACTGAGAGCGGGACTGGCATCCAGGCCTGACTGTCTCAGGAGATGCCTTCCAGGACACCTACCCACGCATTGCCAGCACTATGGTAAATCATTATGGTGTACACTCAAAGCTCGGATTTATAGATGAATTATAGCTCATTAAAATAATTAGGCAATTGAAAATTGCCTAAATTATCTCAATGTGGAAAAATTAATATTTTATTGCCTTTTCATGACTTCAAATTTCAAAATGGCTTGTTTACTACTGGAATAGCTCTTGTAAATACCATGTAGCCAACCTTTTTCGTGCAGGGAAACTGGACACTGAGAAAGTTAAGGGATCCAGACATGGAGGAGGAAGGTGGGAAGGGGCGATCTTTGATTTTCCACTATATAACAACAAAAGGAAATCGCTAATGGTGAGGATTTCGGTAAAATGAGATGCTGAACAATTTTTGCTTTAACTTGGGTTACTGAAGAGAAAGATCATTTTTCTAGGGTTCAAACTATTTAAGCTTCTTAAGAGCCCTTCCTCCCACGGCCTACGTCTTTGTACGGGAAAACACACACGTCTCTGTGTTTCGAGAATTCCCACCGAACGGCGACTGATCCTTGGACTCGGTCTACATCAGGACACACACTTTTACAACTACACTTTCATGGGGCCTCTGCTATGAGCCAGATGTCTTTCCTCCTCGAATACATTAAGGCTTCCACCCTCTTCCTGGGATCCCAGAATATATGTTTTGTAGCTCCTTTCAGTGGGCCACACCCCTAGGGCCTCAGGGCGGAGGAGCGTATCAGATACTCCAGGTGGCAATTCCTACATAGCCCAACTTTTGGGAGAGAGGAGGTGACCTGACCAGAAATAGGGGCTCCAGGGGCTGCTCCCCTCTGGCATAGCTCAGCCGCTCTGTATGTTATGTATAGTTCCTGCAGTAAAGCCTCGGGACTCCAAAGGGCTTGGGAATAGTAACAACATTTAGCACATACATTTTTAGCTGATTAGGTTAAAATAACAGCAAAATTCTTTGAGAATTGAGGGCCTTAAGAAAAAGAAACGACAGAGCTTAGGTCGCCAAAAACTACACCTAGTGAAGCAGGCTGTTGAAGCAGTTTGCCTCTAAGGCCACTGAGGCTGGCTCTGGCTGTGGTTGGAGCCTTGCAACTCTGGAGCACCCCAGAGATTGAGCCTGGGCTTTTCTCTTTATGCCAGGCTCTAGGATATGGGAAATGGACTGGAAAATGGACCGATTTGATAGGAGCTTGACCAGCACCAATCAAACAGCTGGGATTGTGAATGGACCAATCTGATTGGAGCACTCATGAACGTCAGTCAACTAAAATAGACCAATCAGGTTCAAAAAGCAGGTACCCGAAGAGCATATAAGCCAGACATCAACCAGTTTAGGAAGAGGCAGTCAAATTCGCCTGACTCTCTTCTGGTAACAGCTGTGTTTTGAGGAGTAACACTGGTCCCTGCCCTCTGGCACAAGAACTTCACAGATCTGACCTCCCGTTCTGCCTCCAACACCACCTGCTGAATGACACCATCAGCCCTGTGCTAGGTGTCTCTAAGAAAATAGTTGCTGTTGGTTCTATATAGGCCCAGTGTCTCTATTACTCTGGTTCCTGCCTCTGACATGTGCAGTAACAACCTCTGGTTCTGATGTCTTTGGTGCTAATGAGCCTCATGTCCAGAGCTGCCCTGCCTGGGCACTCTGTGATCAGCTTTGTTGCAGGAACTGTACATAACATAAAGAGAGTCTGAGCTATACCAGAGGGGAGCAGCCTCTGGAGCCCCTATTCCTGTGATCACTCTGGAGTGACCTTTGCAGACACCTTCATCTTCCATGACCTTTGAGATCTTTAACGTTCAAGACCGCTGACCTTCGAGACCTGCCCCTCAGGCTCTGTCTCTAGTGTTTTCCCCTCTCTCCCAACTTTCTCTTTCTCCTTCTCCTTTGAACATTAATCCTGTTGTGAACCCAAGACTGAGTGGTGGCCTGCAACTGCACTTGTAAGCACAGAGGGACAGCCCACTGTGACGTATTAGCTCCCTCAGCTCTGCAGGGTTACACTTCATGGCCCTGAAGCAATTGCTCACTCTACATTTTAAATGGAAACTTCCTGTATTTCAAAGGTGTAAGCAATACATCTTCACCTTTATTTTGTTCTTTTATTCTCCCACCAACCTACCCTTGTCTTCTGTAAACATTACAGTAAGGATAATTAGTGCTATGGTTCATTTATTATGACTAGACTTTGCTTAAACTTCCAGCTTTGATAAATGGAACCAGGTGACTCAATATACTAAAAATTCCCTTTACTACCATCTTCAACAAATAGAAAATCACAGACAGTTAAGTGCTTTTCCAGGTCTGATACAAGTTGAAGAGTTTCCAATCAGACATAAACACTTCTGAAGCCAGGGGGGGTAACAGGCTGTATGCATCAGTTAGGATGGAGTGTGCACCAACTTGCAGTTATTAAACACCTTTTGTCTTAACCAACAGCCAGATGGGGATTCTATAGAGAAAATATGTTATCATGTTCTTGGGCATCAATCATTCTCTGATAAATAGAATCAGATTTTCTCAGTTGGATTATAAAGATTTTAGAATAATGCACTATAAAATGGTATTAAGCAAGTTGCTTAGAATAAAATTTAGAAGTAATATTCTATATATCTGCCAAGTAAAATAGAGCAGTGAATGACCATTCCCCATCATGACAAAATTCACACTTGTTCAGTAAGACGGACTTGTAGAGGAGGAATTAATGTAGCACATAAACATGTTGGTTCTCAGTGATGAGAACCTGAAACTAATATAATGTTAAAATGCAATATTAGTACAGAGTTTTATATTAGCGGGCCTTCCTTGCTGGCACAATGGGTTGGGACGCAGCCCTGCAAGCTGGCCGCAGCCACTTCCCCTCTCCCCGTCCTGGAGGTGACCACATGGCGCGGCAGACCTCTCCTGACCCGCCCGCTGCTCCCCTCAGCAGTGGACTTTGTCAACCTGCCTGTTCTGCTCCCGACTCTGTCACTGGTGAATCTTCTTGCCACCCCTGCACCTCTGGCTTGAACCCCAGTTCTGTGTAAGTAAATACATCTTAAACAACAACAACAACAGCTTAGTATGTTAGGTAGAGTAGTAATGGCAACATGTTCTCTGCTCACCAGACCTATCTGCTTTCCTCCTGGCTATTTCCCCGGTCTCCTTTCAGTCAGTGGAAGCAAGATCATGTGTTTGAGGTCTGCCTAATGACACGTGGGCAGAGGTGATGCTGGCGACCATGTCACACCTGGCAACAAACTATTTTGTAGGAGACTCTTTGTTGTCACTTCTTTTGAGACAGTTTTTAGAACCGAGATGGACACAGCCTGGGCTCCCTGTCTCACGGACACAGTGGGGCATTTCCTCTTCCCCACTCTGCCACTGGCCACCAAGGTCTAGGATGTCATCAAACAATGAGTGCTCGTTGTTTTAAGTTGCTGATGTGTAGTATTGTCTGTTCTGACAGCTTATTCTCACACATGCTACACACGCACACCCCAGGGATTTCTTATTCCCTTAGGGGAACGAGTCATTGTGTGAAGGGAGTAGCAGGTACACTGGACCTTCAAAAACAAGAAGTTTCATTTCCTCTATTTGCCCTCTAATCACCCAATGAAGGCAAAAGAAAACGTAAAACTGAAATAAACACATACACAAAATAAACAACCCATATTTACATTCAGTTCACATGTAATCGTGGGGTAGATAACCTTATTAAATACACATTTTAAACCACCTTTTTGCTGAGTATAAAAGTAATTTAGTTTAGTATAGCAAATAGAAAACACCTACAAAAGCATAAAATAAATCTCCCATTATGGCAGTTTGAATTAGGAAAAATTATTCACTGGTTACTACAAATAAACTGTTCCAGTCTTTCCTCTGTGTATGGATGGAGATATAAATAAATATTTAATTTTACAAATTTGTAAATGTGCGTTTTCAATAAAGACTTCATATCTATTTCAATATGTTGAGTACATTTTCAACAAAATGTTTTTTCTACAGCATCATTTTTAAAGCTTCATATGAATATAACGTAATATAAAAATCCATGGATTTACATTTGGGTCACTCCTGGTTATCATCCCAAAGAATAAAAAACCACTGATTTGAAGGAATATTGCACTTGTGTGCTCATTGCAGCTCTATTTACAATAACCAAGTTATGGAAATAGCCTATGTGTCCAAGGACACACGAGTGGTGGTTTAAGAAGGTGTAGCTTGCAAACACAATGGAATATTACTCGGCTGTCAAAAACTGAGATGAAATCTTGCCACCTGCAACAACATAGTTGGAACTGGAAGATCAAACTGGAAGGCACTACAGTAAGCAAAAGAAGTCAGAAGAAAGACAAATGTTGGATAATCTCACTCAAACGTGGAACCTAGAAAAAACTATAAAGAAAAAAAAAACTGATTGCAAAATTGAGGCTGCCAGAGGAAGAGAGTTGGGCTAGTGAGCAAGAGAGAGAGGGGGCATAATGGATGGTGGTGGAGGACCGCAGGGGCCTGGGAGGTGGGGTGGGTGGGAACACACATCTGAAAGCATGGCACAAGCCAGTGTTACATAATATTACAAAAAAGAAATATTTCTGGAAGAATCATCATTTCTGAATGCACATGACGCAGCAGTAATCTTGTCCTTGGTTGAGCAGTTTGTGGAAGTAAATGCACCAACACCGGACAAAATTACATTCACTTATGAATGGCAGTACTGGTCCATAAACAATAGCTTAAAAGTTAAAAGCTGGGGGCCCTCCCTGGTGGCGCAGTGGGCTAAAGCACTGTACTAAGATTCAAAAGCTACTTCCGCATGAGTTCGATCCCCGCCTGCCCCGGAGGAGACCACATGGCGCGGCAGACCTCTCCTGACCCGCCCGCTGCTCTTCTCAGCAGTGTACTTCGTAGATCTGCCTGTTCTGCTCCCCACTCTGTCTCTGGTGAAGCCTCTCGCCGCCCCTGCACCTCTGGCCTGTACCCCAGTTCTGTATGCATAAATAAATAAATCTTTAAAAAAATTAAAAGCTGGTTTTTACAACTTATTAGAAACCTGCATAGACATCTATGCTGTTTACCCACCTCCAACCCATCCGTTCACTTAATGAGCAGTTTTCACCATAGGTTTGCTGCACAAAAATAGCCCCATTTCCTTTGTCTCTCAATTCCCTGAATGCAAGCTTCTATATGTTATTCCTCCTTCAGTATTATCAAACTCTCGTGTTTTCCCTATGATGGGATTGGCAAATGTAGTTGATAATAAACTCTCACTGTGCAGTCACCAAGTCTTTACCACCTAAGGATTCCATTCCCTCCTTGGATGGCCGTGCAACACTTACTGCTCTTTTCAAAGACAAAAATATAATTTTCCACGACTATCATCAGGCAGAACACTTTAGGGTTAGTATTTGTGTGTGAGAGGACACTATTCTAAACATAAAGGGGGAAATGAAATCAAGGCAGCAGCTTGTGAGTGCTTGTAGATTCCAATCTTCATGAATACCTCCAGTCTTCCAGAAGTCACCAGAATGGCTTGTGAATTATTGAAAAAGCAAACTGGAAAGTCTGTCATCACAGCTCAAGTAAGGATTGTGAGGCACACAGCTGCAGACAGGCTGAGCCCACCAGCCCACTCCCTGTTTATTTAGATTTCAACACAGGGGGCATTTTAGAAAAAACAAATCAACTTTTTCTTCAGTCTTGCTTTTCAGTGAGGATTAAGGAGAGTAGAATCAGGATTCTCAATGACACTGGTCCCAAATAGCTCAGCTTCTGAAAGCAGGTTAGTAGGTGGCTGCATTTTTTCTATAGTTGTCTGCCCTATGCTGGTCACAAACTAGATAGGGAATTGGTCAAAATCACTGAAGGTGACCAGCAAAATGGTCCCAGCGGACTCTCAGTCTTCCTGAACTCAGAAGACTGGGAATTACACGTTCTAAGTCATTGGTAGCTGGTAAAGTTATGTGGTAGCCAAGTGTCTGTTGGTTCTTTGACATGAATAACGTAAGGAAAGAATTTGTTCTTTCCTCTCCCAAAACACGGTGGCTGATTCCCATTCCTGATTCACACAGACCATCCTGAAGCTGTCCATAAATATCAACACCAAGGTATATTTTCTTACAAAGACATAGAGTAAGGGACCTAGATTTGTGTAGGTATCTCTTCTCTCTTCTACTGATTAGGACTCTGCACACCATTTAGCATAAAATCCCAAGCAAAGTATTTCTAATTTCTATGCTGTAAGCTCAAGAGTGAGGCATCCGTGCTTTATTTATCCTCAGAGAGGATTAATTTAATTTTGATTTCCTCTCTCCGTGTTCACTTTGGAGGTTTTCGCATATATTGCTGAAACTGACTAGAACTTGGCAGTAAGAAGGTGATCATGTGACATATAGCCCGTCTGCCTCCAGCAGCCAAGCTGGTGAGGCTGTCAACAGAGGCATGACAGCTTCACCTCCAGGCAGGAGGCAGAAGACTGGAAGAGAGCAGGAAAGGGATTCCAGTGATGACCCAAATCTTGCTGGGAGGTGCACACAGTTCCTGTTCCAGGTGAGCAGCACCCGCCACGCTCTCATTCCCCTGGGGCAGGGTGCTGCAGGGAATGGAGGGTTAGAACAACAATCAGACTGGAAGATGAGGAGAGATGAGGATGCAGGACTGATCACTAACTTCTCCCCCCCCCCTCCCACACACACACACCTTCAGTATTGGTATTTACAAAATGTTTGGCCAGGGGAATAGTTCAGAAACGAAATCCACATGGCCGCCTGGGATACCTCCCGAGACCTGCTGTGACACGACAAAACTTTTGTTTCTGACTTTGATCGATGCCTTTTAATAAAATCCTCCCAGTGCAGGCTGTTTCCATAACTTGGCTGCTGTGAATAAAGCCGCAGTGAATATGGGACTGCAAAGCTCTTACTTTCGATGCTTTAGAATAAATACCCAGAAGAGGGATTGATGGTATTTTTAATTTTCAGAGGAACTTTCCTAGGATGTCCATAGTGACTGTATGTATTTACATTTCCACAGACAGTGGGCAAAGGTTCTCATTTCTCCACATGCTTGCCTACACTTGTCAATTTATATAT
>NW_004567108.1:5553462-5602908 GCF_000260355.1 Condylura cristata | reverse complement strand
TATATATATAATATCCATTCTAGTACAAGTGAGATAATATCTCAGCATGGTTTCAATTTGTATTTTCATGAAAATGGGTAAATAAAGAAAACATGGTTTATACACACAATGGAATATTATCCAGCTTTGAAAAGGAGGAAATCCTGCCATATGTGACAATGAGCTTGACTCTTGAGGACATTGTGCTAGTGAAATAAGCCAGTCAGAGCTGTAGAAACCTGTAGCACCACAATCATCTGAGGTATCTTGAGCAGTCAAACCCACAGAAGCTGAAGGTGGAGAAGGGGAAGGGAAGTTGTTGTTCAAAGTGTATAAAGTTTCAGTTATCCAAGATGTAAACTGAGATCACCACAACACATCAGAAAAATGATAGTTTCAATGTCATTTTTTTTAGTAAGTTTTAAAGACTACAAAGCATTTGCAGTTGTTTTCTTGAAATATAACTGTATTTTCTACATCTCGAATTACCGAGCAAAAACCTTGGCACCGATATCCTACTGTTTTAAGGGTCAAAAAGCAGAGTGAAGAAAGAATTCTAGACCAATCAGAAATAAAAGCAGCAAAGTGAGAAAGAAAAATACCTCCATCTTTCCTAGTTCATTTGCGAATCAGTGCATGAAAGAGCATCTACAGAGATGGCTCAGACTCACAGAACTAGAGCTGAAAGGCTAGAGATACTGTCTTATTTTATGGAACAGGAAACTGAGGCTCCCTGCAGTTACACCCTGTGTCCAAGATTAGCCAAGGACAGGGAAGCACTGACCCTCACCTGCTACTCGCCACCACCACCCAGAACACTGTCACACAGCCAGGAGCAAAACAGTTGTCATCTCACATATCCCGGCACCACATTTTCCACCTTTTGGTGGGCTCCACCTCAGCCACTGACGGAATACTTTGCCCTGGGCAGCTCTCTGAAATACTTATGCATACCTCTGGTACAGGCCAGAGGTGCAGGGGCAGTGAGAGGATTCACCAGAGACAGAGTGGGGAGCAGAACAGGCCAACTGATGAAGTATACTGCTGAGGGGAGCGGGCAGGTCAGGAGAGGTCTGCCGCACCATGTGAGTCACCTCCAGGCGGGGATCGAACTCATGCGGAAGTGGCTTAGTTTCTTAGTGCTGTGCTTTAACCTGCTGCGCCACCAGGAGGTCCCAATAGAATTTTAAGACAATCAATAGTGATCTGTCACTGTCTCAGTGAACACTCCCTGTGTGCCTCATCTTTTGAAGTAGACACCATTCTAGTGACCAATTTCCATTGTCCAAAAGCCATAAAAACAGTAACACATGCAACAATCATACAATCTGTTTGATGTAAAAATAAACAAAGCTAGCCTAACCCACAGTGTGAGCATTTGCGTGATAATGGCATGCCTATTAAAAGCAATCAGCTGCATTCAGAATCCTTAGAGTCATCCCCTAGGGAAGATGGCAGCCTGCTTGGACACGAGAATGAGAATCAGGTGTCTCATCACCGTGCTGGAGCAGGAGCGGGAGCACGATCGGAAACTCAAGGACCGAATCAGGACGTGGTGCAAAAGTCCTGAACACTAGGCAGGTTTCCTGCACTGTATTTTCATCTAAAGAGACCCTCCAGGGTAAGACCAAACACGCAGTCTGCAAGGAAGCGGTATTTTTCGGCCACTTACATAAGTCAGTAGAAGAGAGTGAATGGAAGCAATTAGACTTCTCAGGCCCTTCTAGGTCAACAATTTGATCCAAAATAGCCAGAAAATTGAGATGATACAAAATTGCTCTTATTTGTTAAAATTTCCCCAGATAGTAAGCTGTGTGTGCTCTGCTACTTCTTTCAGAAAGTGCATAAATTCAGAAGAAAGGCTTGCATTTGCACTTTTTAGCAAACCGAGGATACAAATACAGATCATTAAAAAAAAAAAGTACTTACAACAACAGCAAAAAATGCTTTCAATTAATATGCAAGTTACATAAAATGTAATATATTCAAAGTAAAGCACATTGTGACTCCTTTTTTTTTTTTTAAAGATTTATTTATTTATTCATATAGAACTGGGATACAGGCCAGAGATGCAGAGGGTGAGTGGCTTCACCAGAGACAGAACAGGTAGTAGAACAGGCAGATGGACGAAATACACTGCTGAGAGGAGCAGTGGGCGGTCAGGAGAGATCTGCCTCGCCATGTGGATCTCCTCCAGGGCAGGTGGGGATCGAACTCACGCGGAATTGGCTTAAGCTTCTTAGTGCAGTGCTTTAACCCGCTGCACCACCAGGGAGGACCCATCTTTTTTTTTTTTATTTATTTATTTTTAATAGAGAGTGAACATCCTTTTGCAAGCACAAGTGATGTGATATATATATATTCATTGTGTTGTGGATTTATTTGAGTTTGAAAATAAGTGCAGATCATCTATCTGACCCAGCCTGCCACAGTTCAAGGAGGTCCTGGGGAATTCTGCTGATCAGGTCCTCTCATGTGGCCAAACCTGCAGACTGAACCTCAGGTCTGTCTGCCGAAGATGCAGGGATGCTGTCAGAGTGGACAAAACCTTTCAGTTCACAAAACCAAACCTTCTGATAACACTAACACCTCCAGCAAGGAGCAGGCTAGCAGGATTACCTGCGACTGTTATGAAGGGCATTTTTGGATTAAGAGAGATTATGCTAACCTCTAGCCCAAAGGCAGAGGAGAGGCTCTGTGGATAGTTTCAAAGTTTAGTAAGCACAATCCCAACCTACATTTTTGGGGGTAAAACCAAAACTCTTAAGATGAATAGTAAAATAGCAAACCTTACGACTTACCGACTTATTGTAATGAACTTGTGAAATGGGGTTCTTCCCTATAATCGGATCCAGTGTGAGTATATACACTGAACAGAAACCTCAAGCCCAATCCAATTGGTTCTTATATAAACAATTCAATTGTTTCTAAAGATCTTTTCTCAACCTAATCATTGTTTTCAGTTTTTCAGTGTTTTTCTTTAATAACCTTGAAGTCTTAAGCAATCAACTGAATTTTTTCAAGAAACCTCATTATGTATGTGTGTGTATATATATATGTATATATTATATATTTATATAATGCAAGAATTGATTACCAATAATATAGCTATACGAACAAGTAGCTAACTAAAATATTCTCTATGCTGCAGACAGACCTACCAGTAATATTGACATCATTTATGGGGCCCTCTGCTAAGCCTCCCCTATAAACCGTCCCCACCTTGGGCAGCAGTGGGTGCTGCATGGATTCCCACCAGTTCACCCTGGCTTGTGAGGTTGCTTTGTATAGGTCCCACCCCACAGCCAAGGACAAGCAGTTCAGGAAGACAACAGCTATCACAGTTAGTGAAGCACTTCAGGACTCTTTAAGGTCCACACTTAGTGTTTTTCCTCTGTAACATTACAGTGCACTGAAACTGACTTGCCAATACACTGGACGTTTGTCCAAACGCATGTTCTCACTCACAACACAATCCGTTCAGGGAATTACATACTTTCTCCAGTACGCTGACATTGAGTCACATATTTTTGGACTGTTCCTTTGGAATTAGCTTTAGAGTAAAAAATATTTAATACATACATGGCAGCAAGCTGCTGTCTTCGGAGATAAGTTTATTTGATACTATGGAAAAAGTAAATTAGAGGCAAGATTTATTAAAAAAAAAAAGATTGGTCAAGTTTGGAGATATTATTTGGGTCCAAAGTAAGGTCTTCCTAAAAGCAAAAGATTAATTTTCTCCCATGTCTTATACACACTGAAGACAATTTTCAGGAGGACAAAAATGTTTACATAGTGATAACATTGGAGAAATAGGTGCACACAGCCGAGGGTGAGAGCACACAGAAGGGCAGAATTCATTTTGAAGAATAGTATCTGTTTAAAAATGTGTTTCAAAGTTTCATCGTCAATATTTATCATCCGTATTTTCACAAAGGCTCCAGTCAAAACTTTAGTTTGGTAACGAAATGATTACCTTTCTCATGTCTTTCAAGTCATCAATGAGGATGAGAGTATTACTTTCATTCTGATTAATTTGCATTTTTCCTCTAACTTCAATGAGTTTTAATGGTTCAGAGAAAGTCCATTCAATAGCTCTCTCAAGTAGTACTTTGGATCACCTGGGAAAATCTGGCAGAAGACTAAAAAAAGGCTAAAAATATCAATCGAATACATTTTTTAAAATAGAAAAAGCACAGATATACAACCGACAAGAATTAAGTTTAGACTATTACAAAATCATTTTTAATTTAAAATTTTAGTGTTTAAGAGACCTCCTAGAACATTATTTCCAGAATAAAATCTCTCTATGAAAACAGAATCATTTTTAGAAACAAAAATATTGCTAATACATCTAATCTTCAAGAGCAGGGAAAGAAATGAATCACTGGCAAAGGTAGATTAACCACATAAAACAAATCCTGAGGCTATTTCAGTGAGTAAAGCTCTTTAAATAATACTTCTTTCAAATAGTTTGAAGATATTATTTGCTAATGTTCCTGGAAGAAATCCATTTAAAATGCCTTGAAAATATCCTTCTGCATTATATTCTTGTATGGTCTAACAATGTACATACAGACATAGGGAGTCAGTACCATATGTATTTCTCTCTCTAGGAGGCAGAGAAAATAAATTAGAGGTCCCTGTCATGGAACAACCCAGAATTTAGTCACAGAAGGATTACATGTTGTTTTTCTAATTTAAAGGGAATTTTTATAGCAACTAACATTATTAACATTCATCTCTCCTACTAATAGAGGTAGGTTCAAAGCATTTATAAATGTTGATGGCTAAAAAGCTGTCTGTAAATAAGATACTCAGGCACACAAAATGTTCTAAAAATGTTACCTGTTTCTCTCTGCCCCACAGATCCATAACAGAATAGATTATACATTCGTAATGAACAGCGGAATCAAAACTAGTTGTCAACATTGTTGAATGGAACAAATCATCTACAAATATTTTTGGTTCTAATTAAACAGTGACCCTCTAAATTATACCACAGTTGGCATAACTGTGCACTTGGTCTTTGCTACACTTGTAGCCGCCATAGCCACTGACTCAAACTCATTCTTCCTGATCATTGAGCCTAGAAAAAAGCATCCAAAGGCAGAAAAGACTCAGTTTCCCCATCAAACTCAAAGTTGGAGTTAGGCACTTTTGAATCACAAGCCCTACAAATTAGGAATAACCATTAGCCCACGATGATAATAATATTTGAAATAAATGAAAACCAATTTTAGTAGTACTTATGAAATTGCAGATTTCAGCCAAAAAAAAAAAAAAGAAAAAAGAAAAGAAAAGAAAAAAGTAAACACAGGACACCTTCAGGAAACATCACTGCTGAGTGTGGCACTATTGATTTAGTTGGAATTGATTATATTGAAGATGGGACCTGGGCTATAGTTGAAATTAGAGGGGTTTAGTTTTGTAGTTTAGGAAAGAGTGTCTGGTTCTAGAAGGCCATAGAACTCTACATGAAAAGTAGACAAAATACAGAGGGAAAAAACTATGGAAACTGAAGTCTTTTCACCACAAAAATAGGAGGAGTTGTGAACTCACATTTGAAATTGCTCACATGAAGCAGAGATAAACTTAAGGTTGAAGGTAGACGGCAACGCTCCAGGTTACCCTGACTCTGGGCCCTGCTTAGCATGACTATGATGAAGGGTCCTTTGTCAGAGGAGTTGCAACTATACAAAATCACCTATTTTCTACCTAGGACCACTGTGTGTAAGGTCAGAGGATGAGTTTGGGAAAGTTGCACAGAAATAAAAGACCTGGAGAAAATGGCAGAAGTTTATACATGTGTGGGGTAGGGGACGTGGGACACTACAGATGAGCTGCTCACTTCACTGGCTGTGACAGTGGTCAAGTAGGTCATCGACTAGAGTCAGTGGTAGGTTTCGAGTCTCCTACTGAGTGAGGTAGTTCTGTTATGGGAAATGTGAAAGTATGGAGCGAGACTCTTAAGGTTTAAATAAAAGGCAAGAACAAAAACCTAGTCAATGGTCAATGATAAAAATGGGTACCTGGCCCTCCCTGGTCGTGCAGCGGGTTAAAGCACAGTACTAAGAAGCTAAAGCCACTTCAGTATGAGTTCGAACCCCGGCCCCAGAGGTGGTCTACATGGCATGACAGACCTCTCCTGACCCGCCAGCTGCTCCCCTCAGCAGTGTACTTCATCAGTCAGCTGGTTCTGCTCCACACTCTGTCTCTGGTGAAGCCTTTCACCGCCCCTGCACCTCTGGCCTGTACCCCAGTTCTGTATGCACAAATAAATAAAACTTAAAAAAAGAAATGGGTACTTACTCTCTTGAGACTGTCAAAAACACAGCCAGGGGAAGACAAGTGTCTGCCAACATCCTCTGATAACTAGGCGAGTATCTAAGGATCTAAAAGGTCTATTTCAAACAGTGTTGTCATGAAATGTCAGCCTAGGATCGATGTTAGTACATACGTACTATCATTTTTTTAGGCTCTCAATATTATGAATCTGTGAATAGACTTTATGATGGTCCCTACTATCCCATATTCAAAACAGAAGCCCTTAAACAGTCTCTTTTAATTGTTAAAAAGTTAGAACAAAAGTGCCCAGTTTTCATCAGGATAATCCTACAACCAGGACATTTAGAAATAACAAAAGAACACTCAGTTAAAACTCAAGACTGGATGTCAATGAATTAATGATCAACTACGATCATGGCAGGGTTAACAACTTTGCTCAGAGCCCATGGATAATTGGAGATGACAAAGAAAGAGTACACACTTCATATTCTGCTTTCCCTGACAATCCATACAAACTACCATTTGAATGTGATTGAACCAAAAAAAAAAAAAATTGAATGTGAATCCAAAAAAGAATAAAGAACAGGTGCAATATAATCCAAGCGAATTTCAGTTTTCTGCCTCAGGTTAAAAAACTTTCCAAAGTACAAGTAGAACATGTAGTTAAAATCACTGAACATGCTATGGAAATTAGAAATTATGCTAGAAGACATAAATGAACAAATGTTGTTATGATTTTCAAAAAAAAAAAAATGAGCAAGCAAACTATTCAAACTAAAGATATCATTACAGTATTAAGGAATGGCATGAATGGCCCTAAGTTGTAGCAGTATTTATTAGGGGAGAACAGTCACATTATGTACCATAAATCCATTTTACTCTTGTAAAGGGTTACTACAAAAACAATAGTTTGTAATATCATAGACAAAATCTTTGGACTTCTGAGAGAACAACTCAGAACTTTTAGGCAATCAATCTTATGGCCAAGAACAACCAATTAAAAGAAAAGATTAATTAAGTGGGCAAACACTATTAACAAGTTGGTGTGTCTCCTATGCTTATAAAATATATTTACATATATAATCTTTTCCATTGGGACAGCATTGTAGTTTGATGTTTTAATTTGATTACATATTTAGAACTGTCTGCAAAATTCATGACTCTGGAAATAACTCTCCTTAAACCATCATTCTTCTTCCCGTGGTTATATCAGTGATTTCCAGATGTTTCCTATCATAGTGTTCTGTGATAAACATTCTTGTTTATATGTAGGTGTGTTTTGTTTGTATCTTAAAAATTGAATACTTTCATTTGTTTTTGACTATATCTCTATAAATGAGACCAGCTGATCAATGAGTGCCCACATTTTAATTGTGCAAAATATAACTAGTTCATGAAGCTTCTAGTCTGTATTTCCAACCACAGGTTGAAATTCTAATCAAATAAGTTTTAACAAATAGGATGTTTGAAACTTGGAATTTTATCATCACTTCCCTAATTATCTAGGAATTAGGAATTTTATTATCACTTCCCCAATTATCTAGGAATTATATAGCTTCTTATCTGTATTTTTTAGTAGACTACCCATTCATATAATTTGCATAGTATTTCCCCCCTCGAATTGTTTTGACCATTTGTTATTTGGATTGTCTTCTCCCAGTTATTATTTTTCTTTTGGCCTTTATGAGTGAACCAATCATACTTTGTAATCAGCAAGACAACCCATTCTTACTAGTTTTACAGGGAAAAAAAAAATGATTAAAGGACTAGATACACTGCAAACGTTCCAAGGAGAAATAAAACTTATCACTGAGGTAACAAAGCTAGGGGAGACGTGCAAATGAAGCTGCTGTTCTGTCCCAGCGAACTTGCAGCTCCGTCCCCACCCCAACACAGAACAGGAGGTGGCTTAGTCCAACAGCTCAATATGGCCATGCTGCTCTCGAACAAACTCATTCCATGAGGTATGTCCTTTCCCACATCATGAGTTTCTGCATCAGACTTCAGAATGGGTGTGTCTTAAAGTGGTACACAGCCTCAGCAGTAGCTGCAAGAGAGTCTGGGAATATGACTTTGTGGTTTCTACTTTAAGAAGGCAGAAATTACAAAGCGGATGATTCCCTGAACATCTGAAAGACATTCAAGAGTTGCTGGCCAGTTAGAAGCATTTAAGGTGTCCATTGCATGTAGTATTTGCCTCACAGATGCTTTTTTTTAATTTCATGAAATCAAGTTATGTCATTTTTCCTTTATGGTTTCATGGCTTTGGTCTAACTTTTAAAAAAAATGACCACATTATGATTATATAAATATTCTCTTGTAGTGTCTTCCAAGACTGTTACAGTCTTATGTTTTAGTTTTCAGATTTTTCATTCATCTGCAATTTGTTCTTCCATAATGAAGTATGGATAAAATTTTAATCTTTTCCAAAAGCACAGTCAGTTCTGCCAATATTCTGAGTAGAATAACACATAATTTACTCATTTCTAGTATCTTGCTATATTATACTTATTCTATAGGACTGTTGTTTACTACACACCAATTCTATACTATTTTGTTTAGAGTAGCATAGACTGGGTTTTCATATCTACTAGGGCAGGCATCTTTGCTATTGCTCAACTTCAATATTTTCTTAGTGATTTTCATATGTTTATTCTCCCAGATACACTTTAGATTCACTTATGTGTTCCAAAAGTGGGAGAAAATGAATTTTGATCGAAACTGCATTATTTATATGCTAATGTCAAGAGAGTGACATTTTTATGGTACTAAGTATTCCTATCCAGAACATGATCTGTCTTTCCACTTATTCAGGTTTTGTATTATATCCTTCAATATAATTTTATAGTTCTCCTCATAGAGCCTTTCTCATTAAGTTCATTCCTACGTATTTCATGGCTTTCTTCCCACATTATTACAAATGGGATCTCTCTCACTTCCATTTTTATAAATGTCAAGTTAGCCCATTTTCCTAACTTAATTTTATTTTACAATATATAAAATGTAGCCTATCCTTCATGTAAGTCATTTTCAGCATGCTCTATATTGATAACCTAATCTTCTTATGTAAAATGAATCTGATAGGACACATGACCATTTCTTAATTAAAACTATCTCATCTACTACATTTATTACTTTTTCAAGTTGATACATCTATTAGATAGCCAATGTCTAGTTTGAAGTTTTAATTTGTCTTCACCATAACAACTATGTATGTGTATTATCTTCATTATTTGAAAGACAATGATCTCTTGAAATTTGACATAAGTTATTATAGTACATAAATTACTATAATTTGTATGACTATGCATTTACAGCTTGTCAACATTTATTTCTAATTAGACCTAAAATTTTAAGCCATGAGCAAACATTCTGAACATCTATTTCTCACCATGGAAACTAGAGCCCTAGTTTCTACTAGAAACAAGAAGCTAAAGTTTACAAAGGATCATGAACTCTGAACACATAAACAAGTTTTTCTATAAAATACTCATAGTATTTTGAACAAAATAAAAATCACAAATATGCCTGCACACAAACCTAGTTTTGATTATATTCCAGAAATGTTAAGACTAACTTTCCTGGGACATGGACAGTGGAGTTCTGATCAAGGACGGCACTTTGTAAAGAGTAGGGCTTCAGATACGGTGGTATTACCAATGACTACAGTCATGGCTCAGGTTAGACAATCCCAGTTTTGGTCAAAACTCTGTGAGAGGTCAGGTTTTTGAAGACATTTTTTTTTTTACATCATTCTTCATTTTTATACAATGTATGCTTTATCATCTCGGGTGTGTCTCCATGAAATTCCTGCCAGTTCACCTGTGCACAATCACCAAAGTCTCTTGAGTTCTTCCATCATTGTTTGGATGCTACTCCCTCTTACCCTCTGTCTCTGGTTTATAGTTGCCCTGTTGATTTTTATTTTTACTTTATTATAATGACTTTTTTTTTTTTTTTTGCCTATTCCCTTATATGGGTCCCCTACCGCCCTCCTATGAGTGAAACCATCCAGTATTTTTCTTTCTCTTCCTGGCTTATTTCACTGGCCATGATTCCTTCTAGCTCCATCCATGTTTCTGTGGATGACATGAGGTTATATTTTTGATTGCTGAGTAATATTCCAACATGAGATACTAGGTTTTCAAGTCATTCACCTCTTTGGTCTATAGGTTCTGCATCTATAAAATGAGAGTTAGTTCAGTGGGGCACTCAGTTTTCATGTTCCAAGACTCACAAGTTTCAAAAATAGACAATGTCATCCTCACATGACCATGGGAAATGGGTGGCAGCATGAACCCCTGCAAACAGAACTATTTCAGGCATACAGCAATCACAACTTTCAGGCAACCTGATCAACTATTTTTGCTTATACAACCATTTCACCAAAGCCCGATTGTAACTGATGACTTCCCTACACAAATGAAGGTGATGATTCATTTAGTTAAAATTTACATTTCTGGATCAAATCTTATAAATTCACCCTTGTTTATGTCCACACTTTTCAAATTTAACTTAGACAAGTGTGTGCTGACATCAGTAGCCATCTTAATATGACTGCCTCCGGAAGAGGCCAGTTTGTAAATCTGCACTCCACACATGCCTGACAAATTAACCTATCCCAGTTTATGGTGAGCACCAGATAAGCCACATTCTGAGAAAATGGCCAGCATGGGCATAGGACACAAACAGAAAGATGAATATAGATAATTTTCAGCATGCACTTTATATTCTAAAGACATAATTACAGAACCCACATATGTGTATCTAAATAAAATAAGGCTTATGGTAGAATCCTATTACATGGGTTTTTTAAATCTAAAATGAAATTTTAAGCTCTACTCTTCAAAAATGTATCCAATACACACAAAGGAAAACCACCAAGAATCTTGGACAGTATCTCTCATAGTTCAGTGTTTCAAGGAGCCATAGATGCCGTCTGTTTTTCTAATCAGGAAGTTTCTCTATTTCAGAAATTAAGGCTTTGGGGAATAGTTAGAGGTTCTGAATCTTTTAAATAAACTTGAATCCTTCAGGTATTAAATTCAAGACAAAAATGAGCCATAAGTAATAGACGTCAAGAATATTAAAATAGAGAGATGACTACCAAATATGTAACAGACATTCAAACTACATGAAAATTGTCCATGGCTGCCATAAGTAAACAGGCAAAGAACAATGCAGGGTGCTTTTTTTTTTTTTCCTGATCTGTTTGTTTTATAAATTTCCTGCATACACAGTATTAAGAGTTAGATCATCTGCTTTTAACCTCATCTTTGACAAATGGACTCTTGGGCTCCTTACTCAGTGATGTCAATGAGTCTAGTGAAAGATTCTACCATTTGCACATCAAGGTAACCATCTGTGAACTGTCAGTTTCATCCAGTTTAATTGGGAGAACTATCCAGGGGTATTCCAAGCAGTTACAGACTCTTGCATGAGAGTAAACGAAACAAACCGTTCTCGAAGAAATAATCAGTTCCACTGCCTTCAAATGAAAGCCAGTTTACTTAAATATGATTAGTTCACTGTCTGCTGTATTTGATTCCGGCGACATGAAATGGCCATTGGCTTGTCCATAAACCTTATTTACATGTGCTCACGGGATCATTGCTGCTGAACAATATTTACTGATTCTTTGGGTGTGAGTCACAGTCATTCACATTTTCAGTAAATGGGCACATCTCTATAAATAAATACCACCCTGAAGAAGAGGAAAATCAGCTTCATTCTGTAAAGCTAGGGCAGTTGAGGGGACACGTGATGTCGGTAGCTTCTGTGCAGAACTTCCCAAAGGAGTAGGTAAATGAAGTGAGGGCAAGTGGATGAAACAGGACCTTGCTTGCCGTTCACTTTTTCCCATCATAGGTGATACTGTTAAGAAGCTGACATGTGCTTCACATGTTACCGTGCCTTTTCATTGGCCAATGGCTACTAGAGCATTTCTTCCTTCCTTTTAATTTCAATTCTGCTTTTCAAGAGCTTAAGTAGTCTCACAACACATGGTAGCAGGTGGATGAGAGGCAAATATACTTAGTAGATTTTGACAACCATCCCATTAGAAATGTAATTCCTAGCAGGGAACTCAGTGCTGCTGGTCACAAGTCTTCTGGCAATGAAGTCTGAGAATAAAGGTTACCAGCAAAGGAGGGGAAGTATAGTGTGGTTAACTTAGAGATCTGGGTTCACTGCAGCACCCTACTTTCATGAGAGGAGAAGGGGTAACTCAGTGGGAATGCAGACAACACTGGAGTGACTTCTGGGAGCAGAAGTCCCCAACAGTGGCTGAATTTCTGCTGAGTCACAGCTCGGTCAGGAGCGCCGCCCTCTTCCCCCAAAGCTATCACTGCTTTAGGGACACAAAGCTCCATTCAGATCGTTTGAAAATAATTTGTCACTTGTCACTTGAAAATGTCACTTGGAAGGTCACTTGAAAATGTGTCACCTAAAAAATGCTTTGGTACGGGAGCTGCTTTCTATCCTTGTCAAAGGAATTAGAGAAAATCAAAAGGGGTTAGAGAGGAGGGAGATGACTAACAAGGGGTGCACATGTGCAAATAGCAGTGCACGGAGAGCAAGATTACTGAGGTGAAGAGAGCAAGGTGGAAAAAAGGAAAGATTTCCAAGGAAGGTCAGACGTGAAGAGAAAGTCTGTTGGCATTTGTCTTTCAGACTGACTTAAGAGCAAGTGCAAACCAATGAAGAAAAATTTGCTTAATAGCAGAAGGAAATGAAGCAAACACAAGAATTCATTCCCAATAAATTGTAAAATGATGTAAAAGTACATGTCTATGTTAATTCTGATTAGCAATATGAAAGAAAAATTAAGTTGTAGAGACTTTAATTTTTCCCCGCTTAAGGATTGTATATGAGTCTGCAAACTTTCAGCACATATTAGCAAAACGGTACATCATTACAATATGTTCTTAAATTCTGACCATGACCGTGTCATAGGCAAAAACAAGGCACGTTCAGGAGTCAGTGTCGGGGAAGGATTTAACAAGCGACCAGGGCAAGTTTGAGATGGGGCAGGATGAGTCATGAGAGCATCCCAGCCTCAGCAAAGGAGAAAAAATGTTGTCTGTTAGCTCAGAGAGTTGTGTTCACACAGCACCACAGGAGAACTTTGCTTTCACACTAATCCCCTCTACAGGTGAATTCATATAGTGGAAAACACCAGAATGTGAACCATAATGCACGGGTACTGAGAAATTCATTCTAAGACCGCTAATTTGAAAATTCTGGTATATAACTAAGCTCATGTAAGTCTGATTTGTACATACAGCCAAATAAGTAAGAAAAGCTAATTTTATTGATATTTTCAACCAGATAGTAAAAATAAGTGGGGTAACTTCAATTGCAAAGGGTTATTTCAAAACCACTGAAGAGTTTGCTAATGGAGTAGGTGGGAAAAATCCAATTTGCTCTTTCATACCCACAGTTACAGCTTAGCACAATGTTTTTATACAACTCATCAACAATTTGCATGACAGAATACATAAGAGTCAAAAACTACAACAATTTCTGTCCTAAAAAAATAGACCCATGCAACAAAATGTTTGAAATGGTAAATATCCTAATTGAAAAGCAACAGGAGAGTGGATTAAGATGTGGTGTGGGCACACAGGATACTCCTCAGCTGAGGGAACAAGACGATAGGCTCTTGTCACTCACAGCAACAGGAGTGGGGTGGAGGGAACAAGGCTAGTGAAAAAAAGTATAAAGGAGAAAGACATACACTGGATGATTTCACCCATTTGGAATATAGAGAAACAAAACAAGGAAACATGTAAACCAAACCAAACCCTAGGCCTCTGACTGAAGAATGGAGACTAACATCTGAAGAGCTGTGCACCTGCACCCTCAAGTTACATACACTGTTGGAAACCGATGTTGTCATAGCAGAGATATGCATACAAGTGCCAGAGGCACGGGCCGAACACACTGCTAGTCACATGTGCTGCCATCACTGGAGAGGGCAAGATGCAAACTAGCTTCACAGGCTGATGTTCTACTGAGTCCTAATGAACAGACAGCCAAAGAGACATATTTAAATGGACCATTTGGTAAGCCTGAATATAACTTGCCAGCAGTTTCCTTGTGCTCTCTGCCATCTCTGGCTCCTTTCTTCACCCCTCAATGGCCCTGGGCAATTACTGTTCTGCTTTCGATCAGTAAGGTAGATTTGCAGTCTCTAGAAGGTTATCGCGCCATATGGTATGTTTTGTCTGTTCTCTTGACATGATAATAATATTGAGAGTTATTCAAGTATCTCATTATGTGGTATTTCACTTTTTTTTTTTTTTTTGTCCACTGAACCGCTGTGGACATTTTAGTTATTGCCAGTGTTATGTGATCATCTAGAAAGCTGCTATGAATTTTCACATAGTCTTTGCAAAGACATGTACTTTGTTTATTTGGGCTAAGTAGTTGGCAATGGAATGACTGGATTTTATGGTAGGGCATGGTTATTAACTTTTAATAAACTATCAAATTCTTATTAAATTGCATGGTGCATTGTGCCTTCTGTGAGAGGGAGCCCAGACACTTTGCATGCTGTGCTTTGCTAATCAGGCTTTTCATCTACTTGAATTCAGTCATTCTAACAGGTCGGGGGGTTCTCTACCCATGATCCTATGTAGCATTTCCCAAATGGCTACTGATTGACCATTTCCTCATGTACCATTGTGACATTTACATATTCAGCAGTCAAGGGTTTGTTCCAGTATGTTGCCCATTTTTTTTATTGGGGTGTTGATCTTTTTATTATTGAGTTCTAAGAATTCTTTATATGTTGTAGATTCAAATCTGTGTCAGAGCTATGCTTTGCAAATACATTCCTCCAGCCTGAGTCCTATTGTTCTAAACAGTGTTTTAGAAAAGCAGAAAGGGGTTAGTTTAATAAATTACAATTGACTTTTTTCTTTTATTGTTTTGACTTTTAGCATCTTATTTAATAAGCCTTAGCAAACCCAAGGTCATTAAGAATTTCTTATGATCTCTTCTAAAAGTTTCATCTTGGTTTTTTGTAAGCATGAGCCTTACATTTTGGTCTACAACCCATTTTGAGTTATTTCTTGTTTATAGTGTGAAGCACAGCCAGAGTGAGTTTTGTCGCACATGACTATGCATTATTCCAGCACCAGCTGTTACAAAGATTATCCTTTCTCCAATGAGTTGACTTAGCACATTTGTCAAAAATCAATTGTAAAAGTCCATTTCTGGGCTCTGCTCTCATTAATTGATCTCTATGTTTGCGTTTTATCACTCTGCCTTGGGCCCCCCCCACAACTTTACAGACTTGGAATCAGGCAGAAAACTACTTCCAAGGACCAGACCCGAGGTCAGAACCAGAAGAGAGTTGGTAGTATTCGGTGAGAGGCCCAGAGACTTCTGTCAGAGCTCTGGAAAGCTTTCCAGCCCAAATCAGGATAGGTCCTGGAAGCCAAGCGGAGTTGATGCAGAGGAGGAACTGGAGCAGACCAGCCACAAAGTGGGAGCACAGAGAAAAGAAGACCATGGAGGGCTGGCAGGCTAAGTCAGAACTTGACCTCAGACACCCAGATGTAGAGTGAAATGCCCAGCACAGCCTCTCCCCATGCAGTCTCGTGTAGGCGAGTGGAGAGTGTCCACGGCAGTTACGTACCTGTAAGACAAATGTCTAAAAGGTCAAGCTTGGGCCCTCCCTGGTGGCACAAAGGGTTAAAGTGCAGCACTATGAGGCTCTCTGCAGCCACGCAAGCACCAGTGTGATGCTGACCAGGGAGTTGACCCATAGGGCGCAGCAGACCTCTCCTGACCTGCCCACTTCTCCTCTCAGCGGTGTGTTTCAGTCGATCTTCCTGTTCCCCACTGACTCTGGTGAATCCTGTCACCACCGCACCTCTAACCTGTACTCCAGTTTTTGTATGCATAAGTAAATAGATCATTTTTAAACATAAACAATTAGCCAACATGTGATAACCTCCTTTTCATTTATGCTCAAGCCCTCAAAATGTGAGTTTTCTTTGTTCCCTAGAACTACACATACCTTTTATAACTACAACAAACAAACATGTCAAAAACATGAACCAGTGACACACGAATGAAACTACCAATAAGAAAAGCTTGTTTGATTTCCAATGTCAAAGTATGCATGCACTCCATTAAAAATCCGTCTATCAAAAAAGGAAATGAAAATATGGCCATTTTCCTAAAAGCATAAAAACAAATCTGGATCCAAGAAAAAGTTGAAATTGACTTGGCTAGGGCTTTGATGAGCACAGTCTGAGATAATAAAACAGTTACAGTCTGTGTTTGAGTGTCCTTTCAACATAGTTCCTGGGCAAGAGCATTTCAGCTGGACTTTACAGCTCAACAGAAGTCTCCACAAGGCACAAGAACCGAGGGTGGAAGATGTGGCAAAGTCCTGTGCTGAAGAGCACCCAGATAGACAAGAAAGCTTCACACAAGGCATGTGGTGTTGGGGACAGAGGCCTCCCCTGCCCTGAAATTGCCGACGTGCTGGCCATCTTGGCTCTATGAGCACTGAACAGCTAAACTGGGCTCTAGTTCAGAGTGAGTAAAAGCAATCACCACAGGAATGTTCCAGAGACTGTAAAACAGAGCAACGGCCATGTTGCTAGAGAGGAAAACCCTTCGTGGATAGCCTAGAATTGCATATGCCTAGTTAAAGATCTTCATTCTCTGCATCTGAGAAGGTCTGATATACATCCAACCACCTATGCCTGTTACTGCTATTGTTTCAACTGGAATAACACTGTGCAGAACATTACACAGTTGGTGCGTACATCATTATAAATCGTTGTCTACACAGACTGCATTAAGTTCATCACTGACAGTGCAATTCTGTCCTTTGCTGTGTAGTGGGCACCTTCACCTGGACCTAGAGATGCAGATTTCATTGAGAAGCAGGCATCTTCATTCCTCATTCAGATGTGAAGACAGACAAGGGCACAATGTTTAAGGAAGCATCATCGGGGATCCTGCTGCAATGCCAGCGTCAACTCTGGGATAACTTACATAGTAGTGAAAACACACTTAACAGACACGCATCACGACAGTAAATCTGTGTTCATGGCAAAGCTAGCTTAATGTTAGGTAGAAGGGTAGAAGTAGGAGCGAGAGTCCTGCATTTCAGCAGTGATCCCTCATCCCACCGTGTGAGTACTCCTCTGTTCCTGCTTTCTCTGTCCCTGGCACACAATAAACTACATTGAAAACACTTTCTGGGGACTCTGCCACTACATTAATTCACTGCATCACCCCTGGATTTGTCCTCACCTTCTCTTTCAGTCTGCAATATCCTTTGCTGCAGTCAATCACTGGGCTTGCGAGGGAACATAAAAGACAGCATGGAAAAATGGACAGTGTCCTCAAAGTATTGAGAAATAACACGAAATAAAAGAGATGTCATGGAAACACTTACTGTCTGAGGCTTGTATTTAAGTCACAGTAGGACATGCAGGGCTTAATTTTCCTTCCGGTATTGGAAATGTGGTAGTAATGCTTATTCTACCTAAGCCACAAGAATTTGTGAGGGTCAAATATAATTATTTGTGGAGCTTTTTTCAGAATGCTAAATACATTTAAGTATTGGCACTTGGTATTCTTGTTATTATCAGGACACACATAAATATCGGAATTAGTTCTCTTCCTAATTGTCTTCTTACTGCGATCTGAAGTTAGTACATATAAAGCAGGACTTCCTCAGACTCAGAGCTTCCTGGAGATGGCTCTGGAGAACTTTGCCAAGTGCCAACTACCACCTGAGAACTGGAATAAATTGAGGGGCAATGCATGATTTGGGCCACAGACACAGTGAACAATCTCTCTCTGTGCGATCCCACTCCTCACGAAGAGATCCGAACCCGTAGTGAATCCTGGAACTAATAAGGCCCATCACTGGAACATATATTCACCATCACAATACAACCTAAATCTCCAAGACTCACAATCTCCACAATCTTTCAAGAAGTGGGGAAACAGTCATCCATTAGAATCACATGGCAACACACCATTAACATTAAAACAGAGAATTTTAGGGGATTGCAAAACAACAAAATAAGTTAAATCAACAATGTGGTGTTTAAACATATCCAGCAAAGCCAAGGCTCCAAAACAGCTGAAAACAATTTGAGGCATAAGCTCAGCCAAGGAGAATGTCTAATTTCCATTAAGTAGGAGGATCTACTCAGACCACGCCATAGTCACAGAGACAGCATCTGAGAAAATTTGCAAGCCTGGTTCCAGCTAAACTTGGTGAAAATTATCTGCTGGCAGCGTTTCAAGTTCTTCATTCTGGAGACAAGCTGTCTGGGTTCAGTTCACAAGCTGATCACTTCCAGCAGCCTAACCAGAGACACAATCCCTAACCCTCTTGCCTCGGTTTCTTCATCTGTAAAATGGGGCCAATCATTCTACCTCACTCAAGGATTAAATCAAAGGTAATCAGAATAATTCCAGACACAAGGCAGTTATTTATTATGTTGTCATTATTATTACATGTAAATAAATGCTCAGAAAGAAGTAACTTTTAACACGGTCTTTACTGTATACCAAACTGATGCTGTCAGTGTATGAGAGAGGTCAGTATGCACTACGATCCTCATTTTATTCGAGAAGAGACTCTCAGGGAAGCTGAATTACCAACACCATCCACCAAGGTCAATCACGATTCCTAAAAGTTCCTCTCCTGCCGCCTCCACCCACGCCTATTAATTCTCAGTGCCTCCAAGAGCTTTCAAGATTTTTTTAGAAACACAAATGAATGAAGTAATCCTTGTGGGTGATTGCTAGAACAGAGAACAAGTTCTCAGCAAGCCAAACTTCCATGTTTGAAAGGAATGCTAGCAAACAACATTGTCATTTTCAAGTGGACAATTCTGCCAAGTTATTTTGTTATTGGACAGCACTTTCAACCTGTAAAGTTTCATATCGAATTGAACCAAGTTAGCCCATTGCAAAGAAGACAAACAGTTATAATTTTGCAAAACAATTTAAGGAAAAATGAGAAAGATTTCCTAGTGTGGAGGTCCCAAACTGAAAATACATGATGGCTGTGTGACAGGCGATGATAAAAGCAGCAAATTCCTTTCCAAACATCAAATATCCACAGGAGTAAACTAGTCCGGATTGTGGTAACAACTGCCTGGTCCATATTAGCTTTGAAAGTCACTTTTCCCATACACTGCAATTGATCAGAACACACCGAAACCTCAGCTGGGAAAGAAACAAGGCAGATGTCAAATTCCAGGAGGGATACAGGTCTTCTTGGAGCTCGTGGCTGCAACACCTTTTGCTTTGCCAGCTGCTGGGTCCATCCAAAGAGGACACTGTGACTTGGTGTCACACAGCCGGGGCTCACGGGCATCGGGTGTCTAGGGCTGTCCTCCTTCAGGGACAGAGGAGAGGACCCAAGAGTCACTGTATCTGAAAAGCGTAGAGTAAGGTACATCTCAAACAAACCATTCATTCCACTAAGACTTCAAGCTTCTTACACACCTCTGCTGCACTGCAGTCCAGTGTCCGAGAGTGAACGTCAGACTGAAGACATATTGAGCTGAGGGAGTATTCCTGAGAAAGGAAGAATCCTCTAGAAGCAAAAGGAATGAGTAATTTTGATCTCCGTGATAGGGCAGGAAAGAAGGAGTTGCTGCCATTTTAATACCGCTGCTATGTCATTTCTGATGTAAGGTCAGTCACAACTATTTTTCCACTCCTCAGCACAAATAGCAAAATATCAAGAGGACAGATTTGAAAAGGAAAACTCGAAGCTTCTGTTGTGTCCTGATAAGCTCACCATCCCTCTGCATGAATGAAATTACAAATTGTCAAAGTAATGTGCAATTCAAATGCCATTTGTACTGTTGATATAATGAGGAGACACTGAGCCAGACAAACATCCATGTGCTAATGTGACACAATCCTGCCTGTAATTGTGGGCTTTGATGTGGCCTCAGATCAACCCAACAGCCACCTCTAGGGCCCAGAAACAGATCATCCGCTCCAACGTGATCGCAGGTGTAACCAATATACTTGGAACAATTCACACTGACTGTGGATGTGAGAATTGCTTCTTCCTAGACCAGTTTTTATCTCCACTGGCTCTCCATTGTCGAGAAGCAAATGTTTCCTGAAAACTCTGTGAGCACAGCTTTCTGTCGTTGCTTAAGCTGGCACAGTCCAGGGTTACAAATGTAGCATTTCAAATGAGTTCCAACTTCCATCTACCACTTTTCCACCCTGGCCACAGTGTAAGAGCTAGAAGTTAAAAGAAAGACAAGGAGTGTTTCCCAGCATCCAAGATCAGCTGACTCACCCAAGATCTTTCTATGTGGGTGTGGAAGCCAGTGTAGATATTTTACAGGCATGGAGCCATAGTTTTGACCTACAAATACAAATATGGTATAGCAGACCAGGTGACTCTTGGCTAAATTTGTTAGCTCTTGAAAAATCAGAATTCATGCAACTCTCTAGTTAGATTTAGCTCCTTCCTTTTTTCTAAAATACTGCAAAGCAAAGAGGGAAATTCAAACATATTGAAAAAGAAGCCTCTCCCCGAGAGGCCAGGGATTGAGACCTTTGCTGCTGGAGAGTTCATTTCAATTTATAAAACTTGAGTTGTCTTGGCATGGTTCATAAAAAATCATTATGTGAAAAATCTGGCTGTTGGCTGCATTATTCATTGCAGACCCTCTAACACAAATAACTGTTAAACACATAAAAGGATTCATGTATTAAGTGGGGAAAATCAAATGAAACCTGTTAAACAAATTATAATTGAGATGAATACAACGGTACTCAGCTCCTAAGAAGAAAGGCAGAATGTTCTAGGAGTTCTGCGCTTCATTTATGAAAGAGGGATGCAGTGATTCTTTGTTCTCAAATAAAATCACACAATCAATTGAGCAGGTGGGCAGGCTGACAAAGAGGGATAAGAATTTGAGGAGAGAGGAATGTGCTATATTAACTCCAGATGAGGCCCTGATCTGGATTCCAACTCGCCTCTCCTCTTCTCTGTTCCCACGTAGAAGCTTGTCCAGGTCCCTCTTGGTGTCGGAATTCAAAGGTTACCATGGTTTGTTCTGGATTTGGCTGTGGCATTGAGTGAGTCTAGAACAAACCAGATCTCCTTTCACTTAGAAACCTCAAAAAAACCTCCCATCTCTCTTGCAAGTTTTAGATAAATTAAGAGGTTTCATGAACAACCAACTTAGTGCAAATAAAATTTTGTCTTACCTACCACTGGTTTACAATAATATGCAAATTTCAGTACTACAAATTCACACCTGCACATGGTAGATGCCTTCACACCACCGAGGCCAACGTGCAGTTATGAAACTGATGTCTCTACCCACTGCTCCCAAGCTCCTTCCCCTCTGTTAACCACCACAGTGTTCAGAAACTAAGAGTTATTTTTGTTGTGGCTTGTTACTTTTTTTGCTTTGGTTACCTACACTCAACCTGTGAGTGAAACCCATGGTAGCTGTTTTCACTACCTAACTTTCTTCCCATAACATTTCACTTCAAGTTCTATCTCAGTAAATTGAGCACAGATGCCCCGACGTCTCTACACAGTCACTTGTCAACTGCCAGCAGTTGTCTCCATGTTCTGGCTTACTGTGAGGAACGTTGCTCTCAGTGTGTGGCTGCATGTACCTTTCGAATTCAGTGTTCTCATATCCTTCAGATCAATTCTAAGGAATACTATCAGTGGATCCTAGGGTATTTCTACTTCTTAGCATTTTAGGGAGTCTCCACACCATATCCCATGAGGCTACACCACGGTACATCCTCACCAACAGTGAGTGAGCATGCCTTCTTCCACACCCTCACCAACACATGTTGTCTCCAGCCTTTTTGATATACTGAGTTGTTCTCAGAGGTGGGCTGATTTTTCTTTACATGTCCCCAGGCTTCCAGGTGCCGGTAGGCTACTTGCTTGTCTCCTTTGGAGAAGTCTCTAGTCAAATCTTCAGTCCACCTTTCGATTGGGTTCATTGCTTTTTTTATTGCTGATGTTGAGTTGCAAGAGTTCTGTCTATATTTTGGATATGAAGTCCTCATCAGAGACATGATATATAAATATTTGTCTTCTTCCAGTAAGTAACTTGTTCTTTAATGGTGATGCTTTTTGTCTTTTAATGGTGTGATGCTTTTAATGGTGTGATGAGGGCATTTATCTGATACATCCTCATTTATTTATTTTTGCTTTTGTTTGCTTTACCGTGGGAGTTGAGTCCCCAAGGATATTTCTGCAATCAAAGACCATAAACTCTTGCTTTCTAAGGATCCACAAATGTGGAGTTACTGCTCCGGGTACCTCCCTTCACAAACCACAGGGATCACAAACCAAAGCGAGGGATTACCTCCTTTAACAGCTGTTTACCACCTCCGAAGCTTTCTCAGTCCTAGTGGGGAACGCTTCTACCCATCCTGAGAAGGTATCCACGAAAACCAATAGGTATTTGAAATTGCCGGTGGTTCTAGGTGTTTGTGTAAAATCAACCTGCCAGTCCTCAAAAGGGCACTTGCCCCGACATTGAACCCCAATCGCTTTAGAGTGTGAGCCAGTCTTTGGGTTATTTGTGGCACATATTTGACAACCTCGAGTGATCCGTTGTGCTATCTTGTGTAAAAATGGGCCATTCAAATATGGACGCACTGTCTCCAATAAAGCGTCTCTCCTATAGTTGGATCCTTTATGCAGCACTGGATATACGAGAGCCTCTGGGAGGAGTATCATCCCGTGAGAGTTAACTCTCCAAGTGGCACTGGGGTCAAACTCAGTAAATCCCCATTCACGAGCTCTCCTCTTATCTGCTCGGTGTATTCAGGGGTATATCGAGTCAGGTCTACAAGAGGGATGAGTGGACCCTGGAGAGCAGAGCGAGCAGCAGCTTTTGCCACCCAATCAGCTGCTCTGTTGCCCTTTGCCATGTCAGACCCGCCCGTCTGGTGGCCAGGACAATGCATCACAGCCACTGCTGATGGTGATGCTACTGCACTTAGCAAGGGCAGGATTTGCAGTGGGTCCTTAACATCTTGGTTACTGGCAGAAAGGAGTCCTCTACATAATAGATAGGACCTTCTCAGCTAGTGCTGCGTTGAATAGTTGCACAAACCCAGAGACCTGCGAGCGTTGGAGGCTTGTTGGTACCAAAACTGGTGTGTGTAAACATACCTGAGGGGATTAGTTATCCTGGACACTTTCAAAGTGAATCTGATTCTTTTCTTGCGACAAACAAAGCAAAGTATACACATATCGTAAGGCTCTTGTTGCATGCGTATTAACATTTCCAAGTGTTAGGAATAATAAAAAAAGTTTGAGAAATAAAATGTACTCTACCCCACCTGGAAGGTTAACAAGCAAGAGCACATTAAAAGCCCTGAGAAATCCAACAATAATGATGGCAGGGAGATCTTTATCTGCCCCTAAAGCAGTCCACACACGCTGGTGGTCCTTTGCATTAAGGCGACTTCTGCCTGTATAAGGTTCTGAAAGGTTCTTCTACCCCAAGGCCATAGAATAGTTCATCTACGTAGAATGTGAACATTCAATCTTTCATTGACAAAAATTTATGTTGCCATTGGGAACCCTATTGCTCGTCTAGGCTCATGTACTTTCAAACGAGAAGTTGATTTTTCCCACTAGGATGCAGATGAGGCTTAGCGCTCTTTTCTGTGCATAGTGTCATTTTGCTCATACCCTCAACTCCCGCGTAAAACTTAGTCTACCTCGGGCCCTCCCTGGTGGCGCAGCGGGTTAAAGCACAGCATTGAGAATCTAAAGCTACTTCCGCATGAGTTCGATTCCCGCCTGCCCCGGAGGTGACCACATGGTGTGGCAGACCTCTCCTGACCCGCCCGCTGCTCCCCTCAGCAGTGTACTTCGTCTATCTGCGTGTTCTGTTCCCCACTCTGTCTCTGGTGAAGCCTCTCACCGCCCCTGAGCCTCTGGCCTGTACCCCAGCTCTGTATGCACAAATAAATAAATCTTAAAAAAAAAAAAAAATTTAGTCTACCTCTGAGCTCTCTCTGCCATTGTGCCAAGCTTTGTCATGCTACCCCTCTCAATATTTATCGATGCGTCATAACAGTTCCATGACACTAAGAAATGTGACATATTACTCATTTGTGAAATGTTCTCTACCCTCCTTAAATGTACATGCATTCATTCAACAAATGAATTTAACATGCACATGTAATGCTATATAATATACATATGCACATATGTAATGCTATATAAGATACATGGTACACATATATACATGTGTGTTTGACTTGAATTCAAGGTCCACATGTGATAGGTACTTATAAGTGTTGAATTTATTTTCCAGGTAAAGAAAGTAGCTTTAGTCAACATTAAAACCTTTCTGAATTTGCCAGTGGAATTATGTTGTATCCATTTGGGCAAGACTTTTCTATAAGAATTCTTTCTGTCTTTGAAATTCACCTAAATTGATGAAATAATTAAGCTGATGAGAATCAGTCAATTGATGTATTCAGTGGTACACATATGTAATTTTTAAAATTTGATCTCCAGAATCAATGCACTATGTAGATAATCTTATTTTTGGCTTAGTGAGAAGAAGATAACGCTAAGTAATTTAAGTTACATGTAAATGAGAAACAAAAAAAAGTACAAATTTCTCTTTTCACAACATTTCTTTTCTCATTTGGATTATATGAAGAAGTCAACCTCTTATTTCTCTTTCCCAGTGTATCCATGAACCAGGATTTAGCTCCCTGTTAACTCTGAGACTGGATCACTTCACTTTCTAATTTCTGTTTTAATTAGTTCCAATCAAGCAAAATATAAGATATAAACAGTCTTATCTTTTTATACAATTGTTGTATAATTTCCCCATTTCTAGGAAATATAATATAGCTTGCAAAAGATAATCAAGGTTGGTTCTAGTATAATTCCTTAAAATAAATAAGAATGAAAGAACAATATTATTTTCTCCTTTAGGAATGATTTTTCTAACATTTTCTTCATAACAAATCAGTGAACCCAAAAAAAAGCTGAGTATGTTTATTAACTGGCCAATTCAGTAATATTTTGTGCCAGTAAAATGAAACTTAGTTCTCCAATTTCATCATTTAAGAACCACAGAGTCTAACTGGGGATTTTGAGATAATGATAAATGAAGAATTCTCAAAATTCAATGTACTTTGGTTAACAGAAATCAAAAAGGAATTTAATGACATTAAGTTGATGAGGGAGAAGTTACCTCTTCCACTAAAATGGAGATTGGGGCTGAATAGCTCCCAGAATACTCCATTCCCTAAATTTATCTCATTTGATGATCTGATGATCTGGAAATATGTGAACTTTTCTTCTGAGGGGAACTGGTTATTTATAGACCTAGTATTCAGAGATGGCAAACTTTCTTTTGGCTTAAAAATGTTAAAACAAATGAAAACAGAGCCTAAAAACATTTTCTCTTCTATCTTCTTTCCAACCTACCTATTCCGCTCCCTACACAAAAGGCCTCAAAAGAAAACTTACGGCAAATATTTGTAAGACTTGTCTCAGGTTTCCAGATGCAATAACTTCACTCTTACCCTAAAAAGTAACCATAGCCCTCATAATACCTGGGTTTTTATAAAACTCTGGGCATCATAGTCTTTAGATTTCAATTGGAAACGTGAACCAAGAGGGATATTTCTTCTTAAACTATTGAAAAAGCTCATTCACTCACTGAATAAACAGTCATGAAATGTTTATCAAATGTCAAACACTCCTGTAGCCACTGGGTATACAAAGCTGAATAAAACTCAGTTCCTTCCTCACAGAAGGGCAAGCGGTGGCCTGCGTGACCGAGGATCATCACACAAAATAGTTAAGTTATATAATGCACTGTTACAATGAGAAGATAGAAGTAATAGAATACTTAAGTATGCACAAATTTTAATAGTAAAAGCATTAATTGATGGATTCTTCAGAAGCTGGCTTTTATATCTACATTAAGTCCAGGGACGTAAAAAAAAAAAAAAAGTCAAAGGAACAATTTCTAAGTTCAGTCCTTCATTATCTTCCATAGGAAATCCATTCCCTCCAAGAATTTTCTGAGCTTACTGAAGAGTGACCAAAGACTTTTCGGGACACGGGAAATTGCAACCTTGGAAGCCTCCAAGACGTCAACCATCTCCCCAGCATCAACATCGCCCCTCCTCATTATCTCTTTGCTCTCCTGGACTCCCCTTTGACTCCTTCCTTTATAGTTCATTATCTCTCCAGCAGGCAGAGAGCTCTGCTTTCTACAGCCCACATCTGAAAGCCCACACATGTGGTTATTTAGAACACTGTCCTTCAGCGTCCCAGCTGGTGCTGGAGACAGTAGCAGTTACAAACAGCAGAAGCTTCCTGGTTACATCTGTAATTCTTAACTGATCTACGGCATCCCACAGACCACACTCCTTCCAACCATTTCTTAATCACTTCTTAATGACTACAGCTAATTTCTAAATTATGTATAGGTATATATAGATATATATATCCCTCCATCATGTGGATTTTCTGTTTTTGAGTATAGGGGATGAAAAGGAACATTCTTTGACAACTGAAGTGTTTCTCTCTCTCATCATTTGTTTATCAGCCTAACAGCCTTGGAAGTCAGAGACTTCCTGAGGGAGTTAGTTTATCCTCAGGAAGTTATTTCCTAGTCAAAGAGGAAGTAAACAGACATGTTACCCTGAAATTTAAGGTCAGACCGGGACCATGACTGCAAAGGGCAAGTAACTCCTATGTGTTCTAAGATGTTGAAATAAGACAAAGAAAGGTGGGTACAGGGTGTCATAGCCATGTCAAGGGATCGCCAATCACACCAGACTCGTGGAAAACTTACTCCAAAGAACCAACCCACAGCAAAATGCTTCCAGAAAGATGGTGCCCATGGTACCGTCAGCCTATGTAATGCTGGCAGCCTCAGTCAGCTGAGACCTTCTCTCCACTTTCCCCCACGGGAACCTAGATGGAGATCTCCAAATGCTTCATCGCTTACACGCCATCCTTTCTTGGCCTCTCCGCTCTCTCCCTTCCACCCACAGGGCACATAGCCATGTCCAGGCCCCACAATGCCATCATCCGGCTCCTCCAACCCAGGCTCGCCCCCACCCTATCCAAAAGCAGCTCTTTTTTTGATCCCAACTAGAGCACTTTGTTGGGACACAATTCTGCCTCAGCCGGAATTACTATTTAGCTGTTTCATTAAGTGTTTATTCCCCCCAGAAATTGCCAAGGTTCTATAAGTGGTAGATCTTGTCAGAAAGTTCAGTTCCTTGGGGAACCAAAGAGCTAACAGCACATTGCAGAAGGTGCTTGTTTATGACAACAGGGAATGATGGTAACTCAGAGGCTACAGGCTGGAGGGGCCACAAAAACCCAGTAAATTAGACCCAAAATTGGTTTTGGAAATTCTGCAAGGAGAACATGTCTGAGCATAAGGGACATTGTCTGAGATACTGGTTTGTGACTGACATCCATTTTGCTGTACTGCTCTCATCAGTGCTGAAACAATATGCTTGAGCCCACATTACATGCATTAATAAATTCCCGTTGAATTAAATAGCTGAGATTACTGATAATGTATCTTAGGACTGATCCAAGCCTTCATTACAAATACACTTAGAGGTACTTAGATAAACCAAAATGTCTATGGCTGAAATAAATCAATTATTTATTAAGTGCTTGACTGTTTTTTTTTTTTTTTTTTTGCAAAGGGTAAAATGTAGGTGGAAACTATCAAATAGAATAATTTTGGGTATGGGATTTGAATATGAAAGATTTGATTTTTTTCTCTCTCCCAATTTTACATAAAGACACTAAAAAGATCTGAATGTCTCAATTAAATATTAGTTTACGATGTCCTTACCAACACACATAAACACAAAGAGAAACCTAATTTCCTACTAAATGACATTTTGCCTTTCCGGATGATCCATTTTGGAAGATAATTCCCTCAAGAAATTAAACCTAGTTCTTGAGTCTGAGATAGCATTTAGGATCTCGTTGTACACTTCTAAGCTTCTACAACAATTTTGTGGATGCCGAGCTGATAAGCTTTCCACTGCTTAAACTAATCATCAGATGCAAATTTGACTCCTTTATTAAATTGGGCACACTGAATGTATACCATTCTCAAATCACCACATGTAATTGGTACAGTTTTTCAAAGGCACCTAACTTGTAATTAGGTGAGCACTTACACAATAAAAGGAACTTGGTCAGAAGGCAGTAAGTTGTTAATTTAATTACCAAAGCACATTATGTCTCAACAGTTAAGGTCTTAAAAATCTTTCCTAAATGAGCCAAAAATAGTCAGAGAAAGTTAAATTTAAATTCTCATTTTGGAGTAAAAACATATCTTTATAATAATCAGTCACCACCTTCCTCACACACAGAGTAAAAGTTTGTCACACCACATTTCTAATTCTAGAAATTCTTCCTCCCACTGTCTCCCCAAACTTCTGATTTGGGTAGGTGTCATGTTATAACTATCTTTGAAGATATGTCCTGGGTATCATTTTTTTTCTCAAGTTATTACTTTTTATTCCTCTTCCTTAGCTATATATATTCACTCTGTGTTCTCTGGAGTCAGAGATTGAGTTTCATTAGGTTGTAATGGACTGTTCCCTGATACAACTCTAATTAAAGAATAATTCCATCACTTAATTTTAAAGGGGAAAAAAAAAACAAGCAATGTGACTATTCGGTGCATTTATATTACCTACGTGTCAGACCCTATCATGGTGAACTGAAACGTCACTTAAACCCTCATTCTTCTGGGTACAGTCTGTGAGAGTAGACACAGGACCCCAAAAATCAACTCTTCAGCAGTTCAGTATGAAAACAGTTATGAATATTAGCTTTTGCTTTCTTGACTGAGGGATCAAGTCAATTCAACTCTCTCTATGAAGCATGAAAGTGTTCCCATGTATGATATTGGCAATTTAGACATAATTGTGAGTTGGCATCTGAAAGGCTGCTAAGTTCAATCACACCTCACTTAGAAGATTTCCATTCTGCTGGACCACATATGCTCTGGGGTCCCAAGAGGGCCACAGCCAGGCTGTGTGGGGGCTGTACGCCTTGATTGGTGTCATTATATTCTATAACATTCGCACAAAAACGAAATCCATTGAAGATGTATTTCTCACAACACAATCCAATTCTACACATGAAATATGCTATAATATACACTTATTAAACTTATTGGTAGGAAATGTTCAGTGGATTGACATGACAATTGCCAAGAAGCATTAAGAATTAATCTTAGGGACCTCCCTGGTGGTGCAGCAGGTTAAAGCGCAGCACTATGAAGCTGTACTCAGCAACTGCAACATGAGTTCGATCCCCACCAGGGAGTGACCTACATGGCGCAGCAGACCTCTCCTGCCTCCCCGCTGCCCCTCTCAGCAGTGGATTCAGTAGGTCTGCCTGTTCCGCTCCCCATTCTGTGGTGGATCCTCTCGCATCTCTGGCCTGTACGCCAGTTCTTGTATGCATAAATAAATAAATCTTAAAAAAAAAAAAAGACTTAATCCTAGTTAGAAAGCAAAGCTTATAACCTACCTTGTCACTTCCTAACTTTATACACATAAACTCTGGGGCACGTGGATTCCCACTGTGTCTCCCTTTCAACATCTACCAAATAAAAACACATAAGCCTATTTCTCAAGAGAAAAGTGGTGATGAAGCAAAGCTGAATGCACTAATGCTCCCAAAGAACTAGTAAGAACCTGAAATAATGTATCCCCAAAATGTGGAATGTGCTGGATAGTCCAAAAGACTTCTTGGAGGAGAAGCCTTGAGAAGAGAATCCACCTTGAGTTAAAAGTATCATCTTTCCCTTCCTGAGGGAAGCAGCACATTTTGCTTGAGGAGTAGACTCAAAAAGCAGAAGATAATATAAGGAAGACAAAGGAAATAAAAACAAACCCAGATGCTTGAGTCTTTCTAAAATAAGTCTATTTAGAATTGGCCTAATTTGGGCACTGTAAGCATGAGAACCCAGCATTGTATAAATACACTGGCAACTTTAGGTTCCATGGAAAGAACTATTACCACAAATTCTTCATAAATCAACTCATTTCACATGACTCAAATGAAACATAAAATGAACCTCTTTCTGGGAGTTAATTATACGGGCAATTTCACAAAGCAATATTAAGCCAAACTATTGAAAGGCAATTTCAAAATCACGAGCTGACTTCAATGTGGTATTTCTATCTCCAGGTAAGGAGCTAAGCTACTCGAATAAGATATGCTATTTTGCCATTTGTGGTAGATCCTACCACTGTAAGTACTGGACTATCTGGGCTCAACTGTCTGTCTTAAGTTCTTCTAAGTGTCCTACCTCCACTCTACAACTCACTCAAAACAGGCATCTAGAGATCAGAGAGACAAAAGAAAATTAAACACCTTCACATTCAGAAGGCATAAACTTTTTAAATAGTTTTCTTGTCTAATTTGCTCATCTCTGACCAAGATGAAACTGTGTCAAATTTCTCCTTGATAATTTATTGGGTGTCTCATCGTGAGCAACCTCTTCATTTCTACATGATGCAGGTATTTCTTTGCAAAATGAACATCAGAAAACCACCTTAGTGTTTTGTAGCTCTGAAACCCGATGGTCCCACGGTTGTATGACTTGAGAAGTAGAGGTTCCAGGCAGACTTCATGTCCATCAACTGCACTCACAGGGAGTTCAACTTCTGAACTTGAACATATTTAAAGAGCTGCTGGGGGCCCTCCCTGTTGGTGCAATGGGTTAAAGCACAGCACTACGAAGCTATCCACAGCTGCTTCAGCATGAGTTCGATTCCCAGCCAGGATGGTGATTCGAATAGCACAGTTGACCTCCCCTGTCTCACCTACTGCTCCCCTCAGCAGTGTATTTCAGTGAGTCTGCATCTTCTGCTCCTCGCTCTGCCTCTGGCGAATCCTCTCACTGCCTCTGCACCTCTGGCCTATAACCAAGTTCTGTATGCCTAAATAAATAAATCTTAAAATAAATAAAGAGCTGCTGGATGAAGCTTGCCTTTTCATCAGCACATTGCATTGGGCCTCTCACTTAATTTTCAATTTCCACCAGGTTAAGAGAAGTTTCAATTGTTGAGGTACACCCTTAGAAATACATCTTCATCACCCCTACTTCTGTGAAGGAAGCCTGTACCTAATTTGTGATTTAAAGGAAGCTGCTTCATGATCTGACTCCATCCAACTGGTTTTGCTCAAGGCTGGCTGCTTTGTGTCTCTGTTTGAACCACGGGCTGGACGTGATTTTCCTAGTGCAGTGTCAAAGGTCATTCTTTCCAGGACAAGAAGGAACACTCCATGATTGAGAAAGACAAAAAAAAAAAAAAAAAAAAAAAAAACAACCAAAAACAGTGGAAGAGAAAGGATAGTAGCACAACTGGAAAGAATTAAGCTGTGGCTTAAGATGTTGGAATGCAGATTTTGTTGGGAAAAATGGAAAGTTTCCAGTTTTCTACACTTGAACCCAAACCCCCTACAGTGTCAGGAAATCAGGAACTTAAACTGTCACAAGAAATAGAATGAGCTTTAAAAAAAAGCCTCTATCACTTATCTGGGAGAAAGCCCGCGGGCTGCCAGTTCCTTCAATGGGGTGTGGTTTTCGAGGAACAAAATGAAGAGGCAGGAAATCTTGGTGTGAAGAGAACATTATCATGTCCAACATGCCTTTCTCTCTTGGATTAAAATCAAATTATATCACCATCTTTGCCCGCCGTGCTTAGAGGAACTGTCTGATGACCCAAAGTGGATTATCTGGAGCATTAGCTAGACAACAAGCACACAGTCCTTCGCAGGGAAACAGACAAGCTAGATGGTTAGCACCAGGAGGCACTGAGCTTGTATCAGGAAAACAGCAAGCCAACGGAAAGCTTTTTAAACTTCTTGAGAAATCTTTGGGTCTACTGTCTCTCCAGTCTTAAACTTCAGGGCAAACATGTACAATGTTGGGTCAACTTTGGCTGGTCACCAGGACTGAACTGGATATGAGCCCAGAGGGCGTAGTGATGGCCCTCAGGCCAGATCAGGCCCAAGCCAGAGAAGCTTTCCATCAGCTGCCTGCACATGACCTCAGGCTGGCCAAGACTCACCCTCTGCAGAGGCCATTCTCCTGCCCGGGACTCACCCCAGAAATGGGAGGCAGCATTCTCCAAGAATAGCTCAAGGTGCCCTTCAGAAGCTCGGGGTGCCCTTTTCCTTCCTTCCTTTTTTTTTTTAAAGATTTATTTATTTGTGCATACAGAACTGGGGTACAGGCCAGAGGCTCAGGGGTGGTGAGAGGCTTCACCAGAGACAGAGTGGGGAGCAGAACAGGCAGATCCAGGAAGTACACTGCTGAGGGGAGCAGCGGGCGGGTCAGGAGAGGTCTGCCGCGCCATGTGGTCACCTCCGGGCAAGCGGGAATCAAACTCATGCGGAAGTGGCTTTAGCTTCTTAGTGCTGTGCTTTAACCTGCTGCGCCACCAGGGAGGGCCCCCCTTTTTTTTAATTAATTATTCATATAGTAATTTTGTATTACAGACCTCTCCTCTCACCTGCTGCTCCCCTCAGCAGTGTACCTGGATCCTCTCACTGCCCCTGCACCCAAGTTCTATATGCATAAATAAATGAATCTTAAAATAAATAAATAAAGAGCTGCTGGATGAAGCTTGCCTTTTCATCAGCACATTGCATTTGACCTCTGACCTAATTTCAATTTCCACCATGTTAAGAAAAGGTTCAACTTTGTATGCTAGTGAATAAAGGACTAGCCAACAAAATGCGGAAACATGTCGGCTCATAGAATGGGATAAGCCACCATTTTAGTAAGTCCCTCATTTTCTAGACAAGGGACATCAAGCTCAGAACACAGACAGACCAGGTTCCAGAATCAGCCCATGAGCACAAATCAAAGATTTTCAGTAAAGATACTCAGTTGTGGGCCTCCCTGGTGGTGCAGCGGGTTAGAGCACTGAACTAAAAAGCTAAAGCAACTTCCGCATGAGTTCGATCCCCGCCTGCCCCGGAGGTGACCACAGGGCGTGGCAGACCTCTCCTGACCCGCCCGCTGCTCCCCTCAGCAGTGTACTTCGTCTATCTGCCTGTTCTGCTCCCTGCTCTGTCTCTGGTGAATCCTCTCACCCTCTGCATCTCTGGCCTGTACCCCAGTTCTGTATGAATAAATAAATAAATCTTAAAAAAAAAAAAAGATACTCAGTTGTGAGGCCACAATCAAATCTTGGAGACCTTTCCTAATCTCCTCAAGAAGATGGCTCTTGTCTCTTTATGCCTAATCCCCACCCCCACAGCCTGCAGTTAAGAGTGAGGTCCCTTCCAGACTCCCGCCTCCAACCCCTCAGGTGACACTCTGCATCACGTGGTTACCTGTAAGTTTCCCAGTAGCAGTCAGAGCTCTGTTATAGAGTGTGCAAATGCCTGCTCGCTCTCTCTCCCTTTCCGGCACACACACATACACTCACCGTACCCAGCCTATCAGGAGAGCATCAACACAGACTGAAAAGGCTTCGAACCCAGCATTTATGGCCACAGGTATGGCACCGATTTTGAAGGCTGCAGGGAAACTGTGCATTATCCTTCACAACAATATATTATTTTGGAAATCAATATCACTCTTTGAACAGACGTTCCTATCTGTGCTTCTTGAAAACAGTATCGAAGAATTCAGAGGTAAAAATCAGAAGACCAAGGAAGTGAAGAAAATAACTATCATCAAACAGCTGTCAGGAAGCCTAATGTTTTCTTAACTACGAAGGTTAAACACAGTTCAGGAGAACAGTGGGGAGAAAGTCAGAGAAACCTTTTTGAATGGTTTTCTCTGTGGCCTGTGTGAGAAACCAGTGTCCTGCTCTCCTGTGCCAGCGTGCTGGATAGTGGGCTATCCGGGGCATGATGCCAGCCAGCAGCACAACCGCCCCAGAGGCCCGAGAATGCGCTGTGCAGATGGCTCCCCCTGCGGCTCTGGCCCTGGAGCGCCGAGAGGCTTAGCACTGACCGTTGTGCTCACATCTGGAAACCGTGTGGGTGATGTGAGACCAATTATGCAGCAAACAGCTCTGAAATACATTTCGGTGTAACTAATACCCACAACAAATTTAGTCGTTAATATGTTTACTCATCATTGACAAAACAAGTAGTAAAAATGGATTCATGCAAACAAACAGCAAAATAAGACATTTCTTAAGTTTTCAGGTATGCCAAAAAAAAACATCTTTCCTAAATGGGGCCTTCAACTTCAAGAGTTGGAGAGAGATTCCATACTAATTTAGCCCAGTTGCTAAAAATCTGTTTCATATGAACACCACATTTTGTCATCCCCCCCCACCCCCCGAATTTACCCTCAAAATGATAGTAAATGCACTGTGACAAAAAATGCATAAAATACTGGCTGGCCTGTACCAACAGAACCTTCTGAAGGAAATAGCAAAATGAAATGAAAATCCTAAATCCCTGTAGAAATGTTTTGAAGCGTAAAGCAGACATGTTTAAATGCATCAAGTCTCCCCACCCCTTCCCCAACCACTGCAACACAGATCATACAGCTTTGTGTTTTCTATTTTTGAAAAGGAGGGGGGAATAATATGGGAACTTAAATCCAGACAAGAAAAATGCAAAGATTATTTAACACATTTTTAGCTTTCCATGTTCACAGCCACTCAAATTAGACTGTGACATGACTGACTGTAAAATAATAGTAGGAAGAAGTGATAATCTTACAAAACATAGACTTCTGAGCAGAAAGGATCCTAAATAAATTGAATTGAAATGATTTCCACCCTGGCTCCCAAGAATGAAAGCCTCCAAAGCAAATGTCTAGAATCAATTTACCCGATTTGCACATTACCTTAACTGAATTTCAAGAATGATCTAATGCCATATTTGAATTAACAGGCAGAAAATTAAAATCGGATTGATACCTGGTGCTTCACTGTGCAGGAGAATACCTCAATCTGTTTGTCTCACTATGTTGGTAAAACAATGCCAAGCAATTCAACACAAGGGAATAGAATCCAGTTGTAAAAGATATTGATACATCAGGCCGGCGATAATTAACTTGGAGAAAATAATTCTGTGCTACTTGAAATACAAGTCAAAAAGTATGTCACAAGAAGACCTACTGTGCAGAGCTAAACCATTCTCATTAATGTGTCAACCATAACATAGGTCAAGCATAATCTCTCAGCTGATATGGTCAACCTCAGTTAGGTTCCGGATATGCTTCCCCATATTAAAAGCACCAGAGAGTGAGCCCCCATAACAAAGATAGGCATTGTACCTCCGTAATATCCCTTATAATTTGGGGGGGGGGATCTCTACAATACCGTGAAGATTAGCTGACCCCCCCCCCCCAACATCTTTCATCACTGATGGCACTGATGTCTGACAATGGGCTATCACTCAACACAAGACTTCAAAAACAAGTCATTTAACTGTATGTAACATTAAAATAAAAGGAGCCAATTAATCAGTTCAACTTTCCACTCCCCTGAAACCATTATTTCCATAACCAAAGATGTAATAAGTCAAAAGTCTCAACTACAGGGAAGTAGTTGAATCCAATATGGATTGTTAAACACTATTCAAATGCTTCATCAAGAACATCACTGCAGCCAATCTTTGACCTGAGATGCAGTGCTTTACTCTTATTCTTTAAACCATCAAACATATCTCTTCCTCTACTCTGAAGCACAGAGGGCTAGTTTAATTTCTGCAAATCTGTGACTGTGGTGGCCCTGTGTGCTCATGTCGTGAAGTCCTGGTGCGCCCACTTGCAAAGTCCACACGGGACTTGTCACCTGTGGCCCAAGGATTCCACAATGTTTCCCACACTTACATGCAAGATCGTCCCATAAAGACTTCCCACAGTCAGCTGCTAATATTTTCACAAGTTTACATTTGTTTTATTGAGACGTTAAAGCCCATCAAAACCAATCTGCTCTGCTGTACAATTGCAGCAGTGTGACAAATAATAAACAAACAGGGGAGATCCTTCACCTTCTCGTTTTTAAGAATCTCATATACTCCTATTCAACAGCTCAGAACCAACACACACATTTTACTCATCTTCCCAAAGTAGCCACTGCTATGAAGAGAGGGTGAGACAGTGAAGACCAGATGCCTACCTTCACTCGTAGCCACATTCTTCTGGGCTTGGGTTGGTGTGTGATCTGTGCTTGAACTCACGTCGGATGAGATGCTTGAGCTCCCTTTGCCTAGAGGAGATAGGAGTCAGTACTGTAATTGCAGAACTGAACCATGCCTCCCACACTCCCCCACATCAAGCCACATCGCTTGATTCCAAGAAAGATGTCATGTCCAAACAGACAGGGTTAGGTTTTGTGGCTCATGCCATGTCAAACCCATGTCGTCATAGAATGGAAATCATATTACAATAGAGCCTGACTATCAATGCAGCAAGCTTATAAAACTTAATCAAATATGGTGAAGCTATGTCACTTAGGCTCACATGTGAATCAGAACATATATGTGGGAAACAAGTCTATAACATGGAATTTTTGTTTGCAATGATAAGCTGTACATTTCCCAGTAATGGCTAAGTAAACCCAAGTAAACCTAAGACAGAAGCATCATCCAGGGAGAAAGGACCTGTGGGAGCAAATAATTGCATCACTTTAAAATGAATCCCTTTTTAAATCTATTCTTTTTAAGAAACAAGCAATGACAAAGACAAAAATCAAAAAAGCACTTCTGTTTCCAAACACAATAGTTCTCACCTGGGGTGCTTTTCCCTCAAGGGACATTTAGCAGTGTCTGGTATAGCTTCGGTTGTCACAGCAGGCAGAGGCAATGGATGCCACTCAAAATCTTAAAATGCACATAAGAGGCCCACTCAAAATGTCCACAGCACCAGCGTTAAAAGCCATCCTACATCAGCTAAGGTTGACTTTCTACTCTTCTGACTTTTAATAGGTACAAGTACATAATGTGGAACAGCCTCCAGACATCTCGGGGAAATCTACAAACATGAAACATACTTGCTGATCAGCAAGAGAGGTGCCAGTCAATGATGGTGATGGGCAGAGAGTCTCTGATGACTGATGTAGAGTGAACATTTTGGACCCAAAACTCATATGGCATTAGGAATTGAGGCCTTTCTGGGGTGATCAGGACTTAAGACAGACCACATGAATGGGACTAGGGTCTTTCTAACAGAAACCCCAGCGAGCACCCTTGGTCCTTCTATCATGAAAGGACACAGGGAGAAGACAACCATCTATGGCCAAAGCAGACTCTCACTAGACACCACATCTATCGGTGCCTTGATCTTGGATTCCCCAGCCTGCAGAATTTTGAGAAGTTAATTTGTTATAAACCATCCTGTCTGATGTTTGATGGTAGTAACTGGAATAGGTGAAGCCTGTGTCTATACCCTTGGTCACCTGCTCCCCTTGACAGTTACTGTCTGTAACTTGCCTCCGAGTACTCAAGCACAGCAATGGTCCTGTCCAGTTGATTTGCCATAAATTCTTTGCCTCAGGCAGTATTGCCAGACACATGTGCAATACAAATATTTTCATCACAAAGCTATTTGACCAGAAGGCAATATTGCCAGAGGAGAAAATAACTAGTTGACAGTTTGCTTTCAAGTGTGGTTGATACAAATGATGAGTATGCAGTGATACTAAGATACAGAGGGTAACAACTGCTTACATTGACTTGAAAGAAAACATGGAAGTGTAAAGTATGAGAGTGCAAAACATCAGATTTCAGACCATCTAGTAAGGGATAAGCTAGCAGCTTGACCATCCTTTGGTGAACAGAGACACCCTCCATTTCATCCAAACCAAACGGTGACCAAACTGTGGAGAGTATAAAAGAAGCTGCTAGTAATTCACAACAGTCTTTGAGAACATGAATTATCAACCCCTCAGCTCATTTAGATATTAGTCGTAGTTCTCGAATGCTGTCTTTACCAAATTTACCCAACAGATGCTGAATTTAACAGGAAAATTAGAAGCATTACAACATTAGCATATCTTTTCTACTTAGCAACATTACTGATGGTTTCATCGAGCTCTCAGATGCAGATGATGCACCCCAAGAGCTGGCTTCTTATTTGAAATTGCTGCACAAGAGGAGAGAGGCTGAGGGCCTTGAACGCACCCTGCACAACCCACCTTTCTTGCAGAACTTGGAACATCTGTCAAAAGACAGGTGATGAGACACCAAGAAATAACGGTGTAGAAGACCTTCACAACACAACACAAAGTTCAGTTACAAATTCCAACTCTACTATTTGGAAGCTCACACCTCTCTGAATGTCTCTTGACATTTTAGTCAAGAGGAAGTTTTCCTAATTTTGTTATTTTTTTTTCAAGATTTTATTTATTCATACAGAACTGGGGTACAGGCCAGAGATTCGGAAGGTGAGAGGGTTCACCAGAGACAGAGCCAGGAGCAGAACAGGCAGATGGACGAAGTCCACTGCTGAGGGGAGCAGCGGGCGGGTCAGGAGAGGTCTGCCGCGCCCTGTGGTCACCTCCTGGGCAGGCGGGATCGAACTCATGCGGAAGTGGCTTAAGCTTCTTAGTGCTGTGCTTTAACCCGCTGCGCCACCAGGGAGGGCCCATTGTTATTTTATTTTATTTTTTTAATGTTTCAATGTGTCCATTTTAATGCAGGTCCCTGCTTTTATTCATTATGATCTTCCTTCCCCACCCCCAACACCACCCCCGGCAAAAATACCTCACAGACAGTTAGATTTGTGGTGATAACATTTGCAGCAAAACGTCGCAGCCAAGGACTTACGGCAACGGTACGTGCCAGCAAAGGCAATGAATGGGGAGAGGAGTTTGTTGATGTAATGGAAGTCTCTTGTAGCTGGCTTTAAAGGAATCAGGCGTGGATGTCCTGAGTGGGCTCTGTCTAAATAGGGAGCCACTTAAAAGAATGAATAGAGAAGAGAGACTCCTCCTGTGAGCTCTGAAGAAAGACGTCATTTTAGTGGTGCAGCTGCCAGAAAATGCATCTGCCCACGGCCTGCAAGAGGGATGAGACCGCAGCCCATGCAAGTGCAGTCCCAGGCAGCACCCTGATGGCAGCATGAGGCACGAAACACACAAATGCACTGCTAATCCAGGCCAGCGCACTGGCCAGGGAATCTTCGAGATAATGAAAGCATCTGGCGTTAAGTTGCTGCTGAGTGTGTAGCCATGTGTTATGGAGGCAGCCTGTAAGGACCAGCCTGTGCTGTCACGCAGAGCCCTGGCCCTCCTCAGCCAGCAGCCAGCTCATGTTTGAGCTGGGAACCGTGCGTTGCAATGGACACACCCAGCTCCCGGCCCGGCCCTGGTTAGGCGCGGGCTTACTCCCTCACAGAGCAGAAGAGCAACACACACCTGCACTTCGAGAGCTGTAGGCCTGTGTTTGCTGATTTGGGAGCAGTGGGCAGCCCAAGGTCGAGAGGCAGCACCAGTGGTAGTTGTGACTCCCAGCTCAGAAACGAGTGAGTCCCTCCTCCCTAGGCCTGTCACAGCCTCCTCCCCCCGAGTTAGCGAGGCAGCCACTCACCCTTGCTTGGGCCCAGCCTGTGGGTCTGCTGCTCCTACAAGGCTTGTTGGGCCACCATTTTGTGACCTGCAGTTCTGCATCCTGTACACAGTCAGAACCGCCTCAGTAACCAGCCAATCAGTCACAGGGGCCAGACCTCACAAGGCGCCTTTCAAGCCAATCAAGAGCAGAAAAGTCGATCACCCTGGGAAGGGTGTGCTTCGTGAGTTCTGAGTGGACACGCCAGGAGAGGGCAGAGGGTCGGCTGATGATGGAAGCATAAACTTATGACCAGGAACACCCGAGGGGTAAGGATATATGACAAGGGACCCCAGAAACTGACCGGTGGATGCCTTGTTGGTAAGACTGAAATCCTGACTGGGAACTCGGGCTGGATCTCAATTATAAGCCCGAGTCATTAAGCGGACGAGAAGCACCTGGCGGCCAGACCCACCCTGCCTCCCACTGTCCATGTCAGTCCCACCCTCCCCTTTTCCCGTTCTCTACTTCCTCCTACAGCTGCTGCTTTTCATCAATAAAAAGGGCGGGATCTTGTTCCTCAGACACATCCTCCATTACGTAGCCTGCTCCACGACTCCCATTTCTTTATCAGAGTGGTGTTGCCCAACACTACAGCAGCCCGCCTCTGTGGCCTGGAGGTGGTCACCATTTAGCTCTGAGGGGGCTGACATGTTAGGCGTCAAAAGTGCCAGTCTGGCCTCTGACCTCAGGCAGCTACTTCCATGCTCTTTGGCCTTGGACCTTCATCTCTTCTTCAGGACACTCAGTGAGCCCAAGAAGTATGGAAGATGACTGGACTACGGGGTTCCTAGCAGCTCAAACCGCCTCAGTACTCCTCAAACCCGCACAACGCCTGCTCTCTCTCAATGGGGAAAGAGCGTTGCTGTGCACCACCTACAAAGAGACTTGAATTTTTCTTGTTATATTGTTACTTAGTCATGCACAAACAGAAATCTAGAAATAAATGCCCCATGTTTTAGTTCTCTTTCAACAATGAAATCGAAACAAAGGAACACATTGAACACAAAACAATAAAATTCCAATTAACAGTGTGAATTGAACCTGGTCGGGAGGTATTTTGCAGAGGTAGAATTGCCTTAAAAACGCAAACACAGCACCAGCTGTTGGGCTCATCTTTCAGGGCGGCACGTGGCCACTGCGCAGACCCCTGAGGACTCAGGCTGCCACCACCTCCCAGCCCCCGGAGTGACCTCGCCGCCAGGACAGCAGGACGGGCCAGTGCACTTGCACGTGTGCTGGGTGTCTCCTTCCCATGCTTGGCTCAGTTCTCCCTCTGTTCCTGAAGTATAGGTCCTTCCTTGACGGGCAAGCACCAACCTGGACTATGAAATCACAGGGCAGGACTCTGGGGAACCATTTCTTGCCTTGAAGTTCATCAAAAAAAAGCGCAAAACAAAACATTTTTGAACAATTCTCAGATGTGTCTATCAACATCTTTGCGGACCGCTCAGAGGCCTGCAGATTCCAATTTAAGACATGCTGGTCTCCGAAGAAAGGAAGAAAGATTAGAGAGCAAATACCATCACAAATGACATTTTTACTCGTGGCCACATTGCGTGAGAGTGTGAGAGAGACTTACGCTCAGTCACTGTGCCACAGTATCACTCACTGGAACTCACACTAAACACTAGCCCGTGTTAATCTTTTTTGCATTATTGCTTCCCCCTCAAGGAAATCTTTGAAATGTTTTCCTGATCACCCTCCAAAAGAAATTGTAAGACCGCGAACACAGTGACTATCAGTCATGTGTGGTACGTATGTCTCTGCTTTTCAAATCAAAGGAGTTAAGATTTTTCATTCCCCAATTTTTGTCCCCTTGGGAGAAATATTACCCCCAGTAAAATGTTCTTCAAGGCCTGAGTGTTTAATAAAAGGAGGAAGTAAGGAAAGTGAGATGATCGGAGCGGAGTGCAGCCCACCACGTCAGACCCCGCTGTGACTTTCTGTAAAGTTGCCGCCAAGACTGAAGTCACCACGGAACGTTGGCTCGACGGAGAGATGGGACAAGGGGCCACACACATGTTCGTCAGCCATCAAGACATGACTTGTTCTATTTGTGTGTGTTTAAAGACCCCCCATTTTACACAAACGGTTCCTTCTCTGACACTGAACTCCAGGCAGCGTCTCTGTAGCGCTGGCCCAAGCCAAGCTTCCCTCACACATGAAAAGTCCTGTGTGCTTAGGAACCCTGGCCAGCCGTCAGCATTAGGGGCATTTTAACTCATTATATTTCGGCTTTATGATTGTTGTGTTATTTGTACTGAACAAAATTGTATTGACTTATGAGAGAACAAGGGGCCGGGGGAGGGGGACGGGCCCGCCTGGGTGTATGTAAGAATCGCCTCACCTTCTCCCAAAGTTCCACTTGGCTTCCCACCCCTGCCCCCCCCCCCCCGTCAGACTGATGCTGGGGAACATTGTAAAGTGACTACCACACACCACTAAAAAGCACAAAAATTTCAAGTTCGGCACTAACCAGGCTGCCAGAGGATCTTCACTTACAGTACAGGAGCTGAGGTGGCAGCTGGACATGACCTCCTTCTCCCGCCTCTAAGATCATGCAGGTCCCACAACAGGCAGGCCCCACCACTCTGTGCCTGTCCACAACACAGGCACAGCGAGTGTTATTATGGAGGTGGGTCACAAATAAATCTCAGCTACAAGGTGATTTCACAAATACGGAATCCAAGAAAGAGGAGGATCGACTGTGTGTAGTCTTCCATTAAATACAGTTGCCAACTGGTAACCAATGATGGTCATGAACAACACATTTACACACGGACCACTGATGACCCAAGAGGCTGTCCACATCACCAGCAACTGGAGTGAAGAGTGGCTTACAGGAGCAGAGAAGGGTTCAAATCCCAGCTCTACCACCTCTAAGTGACGTGTATCCATAAGCAAGTCTCGTTTCACTTCCTATTGTATGGAGGAAATGTAACAGGTAACTTTCTGTGAGCCAGATCACAGTGTCTGTGTTTGGATGAGTGTGTCAGTTAGGCTTCTCCAGAGACGCAGACCTATAGGAGATCATGGATAAATCCTACTAGGCTATATGTGAGATAGATGGTAGAGTTCTCAAAAATGACTCATATATAGATAGGGTTATAGATTCATTAATATAATAGCTAGCATCATACGTTTACTTATACAATAAATAAGGTTTGTTTTAAGGAATTCACTCAATTGCTAGAGCTGACAGGTGGAAAATCTGTAGGATGGGCCAGGACAATGGGAACTCAGGCAGGCGTTGACGATGCAGACTTGAGGCAGAACTTCGTTTTTTCCAGTCACAGTTTTGCTCTTCAGGCCTTCAATTGATGAGACAAGGCCCATCCACCTCATCATCATTGGTCAACTAACTCCAGAGGTTAGCCATAACTATAAAACAGCCTCACGGCAACACCAATTTAGTATTTCATTCAGTGTGGGGGTACTCATGTCTGGCCGAGTTGACATGCCGACTACCCATCACAGAGTCCCACAGGAGTTTAAATTCCACATCCTCCACATTGAAGCAATGTGCCCAGGAGAAAATCTTTCAGGCTCACTCAACCACTTTATCTTTATGCATAAAATAGGAGTAAAAGCTAACTACACAAAACCCTATTTCTTATATTAAAAATGAGGTGACCTAAATTTAAAACAAACAAACAAACAAACAAAACACTGATTGAAAGAGAGACCTGCACACCATGATTATTGCTGCTTTATTTACAATTGGAAAAACATGGAAGCAGCCCAAATGCTCGAAAGTAGATTACTGGATCAAAAAGTTGTGGTACATATACACAATGGAATATTACTCAGCAATCAAAAAAGAGAAACACATGTCTTTTGTAGCAACTTGGATGAAGTTGGAAAAGATCATGCTTAGTGAGATAAGCCAGAAAGAGAAAGAAAAATACCAGATGGTTTTGCTCATAGCGGGAGTATAATGGACCAGGCGAGAAAATAACAAGAATAATGAACAGCCATATACCAGAGACATTTTGCGGGGGTGGAGTGGGGAATGGGATCAAAAACTGGGGGTGGGGTGGGGTGGGGAGGGAAGTGCACGGGATTATGGTGATGGCACACAGGTGACTTGGTGATGGGAAACCCGCAGGGAGTACAATTGAGATTAAAAAAAATGTACAAAATGATGTAAGATAAACTTTATATTATAAAAAAAAATGAGGTAACCAGGTATGTAAACTTATATAACCCTAAAACATATACATTATTGCTAACCAATATCAATGCAGTGAAATAATTTTTTAAAATTGACAATCAAAAATGGTGGTTCCTTTCAAGATTTGGGATTTTGTTCTGGGGAATGAACAAACTTTGAGTTGTACAATCTTTAGTCGTGTCCAGGGGAAGTGAGAGTCCCTGAGCCACTGCTCAGTACCAAGCCATTTATCAAAGTTTAGTTTGGTCAGGCAACAAGAGATAATTTACTGTTCTACACTTATTAACAGTAAATAAATACTATAAATGCATCAGAGTAAATTACACACACATGCCTTATATTTGCAGCAGAAATCCTTCAAGTCTAAGCAAGTTTAACAATTCTGTTCTCTGTATTACTGCTCTCCCCACCTGAAAGTTCATTTGTGCACTTGACTGGCTTCAAATTCCATTACCTAAAAGTTTGTGCATCTGACTGATGGATTAAAGTCCCTTTGGAGGTCATCAGCCATCAGAATGGTGCCTGTCGGATTTGTTTTGAAAAAAAAAAAATGCATTTATTTTATTTCCTCCCAAGTGGGCTAAAAGACCCAAAAGAGGGCAATTGAACAAATAATTAGGTATCAAATAAACAAACAGCACAGGAAGTGAAAATGAACTAACGCAGTACAGTCAGTAAATGGCATCCGTGATACTCAGCTTGTACACGTATGATTCTGAATCATAATAGGGGAAACTAGTTGGTCAATCGATCATGTTGCTCACTGGGGACACACTAATAACCCAGAGGTGTTAGCAGAACAATGTGCTGGTCTCTTATTCTGATCATGCGCTCTCCTGGGTTTTCTGTGCAAGCATGCTAAGTTGTCCCAGTGTTTGAAGAGCAGAAGAAAGTTCATTAAACAGGCATGGTACTAGAGAGGGATTGCAAGTTATTGTAATTTCAAAAATCCCATTTCAAAAATCCCACGTGTAAAATTTCAAAACTATGTTTCTTTTCTCTTCTGCATCCTAGTGCCTCAGCTGACTGCAAATGCTAATACTCAAAACTATATAATCATAAAGTCCACTGTGAATTGTTAATAAATCACAAAAGAATAATCAATACAAGGCAAAGATGAATCAATGGGTCAACGACTTCTAAGATTCTTAGAAATCTAAGAAGTCACATTCAAAATGGATTCTGTAGATCCATTCCAGATTATTGACAGCGAATCTTGCCTGTGGATTTCAGCCACAGGCTTGTAACATCAAATCCACAGGCAGGCATCTGAGTGCTTATTTCCTGTTTCTCTCCAGTACCTTGCTTTCCAGCTGCTGCTGGTAAACCACACAAACCCAATTTAATATTTTTGGTCCACGCCAAAGAGAGGAGAATTCTCTCAGCATCAGTATTATTATAATTCAGAATTAGGTCAAGGGAGAAGGGGGTCCTATCTGTATGCCGAATTCCCTGTGATTTTCCTGATTGTTACCTTGGACTCTTTTCTTATCTTTGATCTGCAGTTGAAATGTCTATTCATACAGAACAGCATTACATAGCTTTAAAAATGATCTGGCTAATCCTTGGCCCAGGTATAGATTAGTTTGTGGAAGGAAGCCGAACACATATTGTAAAAGCCTACTGGCTCCTTCAGGTCAAGGGGAAGCATTTCACAGATGAGTTCTCCCAAGTTGACGACCTGGAGATAGAGGGAAATGAGAATGGAGCCTGAGCAATTTACTTCGCTTTATTGTGAGAAAAAAAAAAATGTCTATGATGTTGTTCGATTGTACTTCTCCTACTCTTTATTCTTGCCTGGTAAAGAGCGGAAATATGGGGTAAGGAGGGCTAGGGCGAGAAAGGAAATGAAATACAAGAGGAATGGTTAGTCATGTTTTGTTTCCTTTGAAGCCATTTAATGTCCCAGCTGAACTGTGTTCCCATTTACAGAGCTTTGATACCTGGCCGGTGGGCTGCGGAGCAGTGTGGACACGTCTGTGGCCAGGCGGCAGACCCAGGGAGCTGGAAAGCCAGCACCTGCCCTGTACCCTGCCGTGGACCCTGACGTGTGCTGGCTCCTCCTTGGAGAAGCTGTGTCATGTCCAGCCTGAGAAAAACCAAGCACTGCTTCCAGTGTTTGTCCAATGGCTAGGAAATGCAACAATCAATTAGATGGCAGACCTGCTTCAGGGCATACCCATTTAAAATATATGTAATAAAACAGGCAACTGACTATTTTTGAACGTGGTGTCGCTGCGATTTCCAAAATGGTGCCATTACCTACACAGAAGTCCGATACCCAGGATCTCTTATCCTGCACAGTAACCCCACCTCCTCGCCCCACCTCTGATAGCCTCTAATCTGCTTTCCATCTCTGTCCATCAGCCTGTTCTAGATATTTCATGTAGGAGGAATCATGCAACGTGTAATCGTGTTTGGCTTATTTCATTCGACATTACATTTCAAGGTTCATCCTGGTTTAAACACGCGTCAGTCCTGCATCCCTCCTACAGCTAAAGGACACACACTCCGTGGCGAGTCCTCACTCCAAGCGTTGTCTGTTCTTTGGCCTGTGAATGCCCTCGGTGTTTCCACCTTTCGGCTATGCTGAGCAGCACTGCAATGTCAGGGCGCTGGCTCTGGGCTGTTTGTGCTCTTCAAACTCTCCCATTCCAGCACGTTTCCAACCTAACTCAGAATCCCGAGGGCTACTGCTGGAGCAGTGTTCTTCCAGGAGAGAAACACACACACCACACACACACACAGAGGACTCAACTGCTGAGTCAGCGGGTCCCAGAGAGCCATTTGCAATCCTCTGCAGCCCCAAAGCACCCCCAGCCTCCAGGGAGGGCAGAGTTAGGGTTAGAGGAGTGGAATGTAAAGCAGCGATTCCCAGGAACACTGCCCTCCTCCACACGGGGCCGTATGGCCACGCTGTCGGCTGCTCCATAAATCTGGGGCCCAGTGTGGTCCCAGGCACTAGGGGAGCTGACAGGGAGCTCTGGGACCTGGACTGCACTTCTGCAAAGCTCTGCTCTCAGAGGGACGGAGCAGCAGGGCAGTGGGGCTTTGTCTCCCCTGTGCATGGAAGCTCTTGCTCTTTCTAGGAAAGACAACACTTCAGCCTCAAGTCACAAAGCACGGGAGGGGTATTCCGCGCCACGCCATCAAGCAAAAACCTGCTGTGAAGTGCAAATGCAGCGCTTCACCACACGCCGCCCTGAAGACCAGAGATCGTTTCTCTCGTGCTGACTTATAAGCCAAAAGGTCCACTGAGAAAGAATCAAAAAGAAATCACTGGTCAGCAATCATGCCTCATGCTAGTGCGACTTCTTTGCCTTGAAGGAGAAAGTGGATAAACTTGGAGAAGAGTCTCAGGGAACTCAGGCTTCGCTGCATTTCTCATGAAGGCTGTTAGTACCAAAAAGACAAGAAAGGGACATAGTTCCAGCTGCCCCGTTAAAGCATCCGGCGGTGGCAGGGTGGCCGCAGTCAGTGGCAAGTGTGCTGTGTCGCCTGTTGGAGTTTGGGGGACCCTGAGACCAGGAGCTCAGCCTCACCACCAACTGGCTGTCTGAACTGGAGGAAGTTTCCCAACTTGCAGAAGACCTCAATTTCTCATCTGTAAAGTGGGATCTCGTAAATACAAGCTCACCAAAAGCTATGAGAATAAAATGGTCGTTCATAAATTGCCTACAATGGTGCATGCACTGAGTAAGTAATAAATGGTAGCTCTGGTCACCCCCTGTCAATATGCTGAATTGACAGTTCGACTTGCAGGCTAAATCTTTGTTGCAGCAAAAGATTTTGATTGGCGTTCGGAAAAAACAAGACCTTGCCTAGATTGGGGAAATAAACCACAGGTGCCCAGAGAGAAACACAAATGCAATGAGGTTCAGTTTGTAAACAGGACATTTAGTGATGGTCTCCGCGCACTCTGGCTCATAAATATTATTGCTGCTGCGTGTGACTACTGTTTCTTCAAAATAATGATGCTGCAATTACAGAGATTGAAAGCCAGCAAGTCCCTCTTAACCTCTGGATGCACCAGCCCCCACGGCAGGCCCCGGGTGTTGTCCACTGCTGTCTCCTGCTGTCCTCCATGATGGACACGTGAGGCTCAGGCATTAATGCATGCTGCACTGGGCTGAAGACCGTCTGCAAACACTGGCGGTGCACTCCTAGTGCACTAGCCTTTTCCCATCAAGTCTCCTAAAAAGTGCTACCCCTTCCTTACAGGGTCACCTCAAGTCCATGTTACCCCACAAGAGCCTCTATGTGGCTCAGTGTGCAGCACGTCAGCAGGGCAGCCAAGCTCACGTCCGTTCCTCGCCCGGACCACGCGAGTCGCGCAGGCTGCTTGCACTCTGATGGCATTTGGTGTCTCCCCGTTTTGGAAACTACAAGTCTGAAGTAAGTGTCTGCAGGGCTCTGCTCCCTCAGGGGCTGGAGCTTCGACTTCTGGCCACACCTCTCTCCCCGGCTCTGGGGCGCCAGTCTTCTCCCTGTCATTACACCACACACAGCCTCCCGCGTCTGCGCCCTTTCGTAGGAGACACCCACCACACTGGGCCAGAGCCCCACTCTCGTCTGTATGCTGCACCCTAACCGCCACGCCTGCAACGATGCAGATACGGTCACTTTCTCTCTCCCAAGAAGAGAATGACCTGAAAGGTGGGAGGCAGCTGGGGACACTACACAGCCCAGTTCAAACTCCAACGCCACTTTCTGCAGAATGCAACAGAAAGCAAAACCACTCATGTGAGTGGCTTACTCAGGTCTCACTGTATGGCGGTATAACTGCAGGAGAAAAAGAAAGATTAGCAAGTAAGGTTAAATGCACCCCAGAATGCATGCAGTCCTGAAAGAGTTGCCAGCTTATGAGAAGTGGCACTTGGCACACCATCATGGTGGCTTGGAGTTGAAAAGCCCAGGCAAGATCTCACTCCAGGCACCGCGGCGGAGCCTGCTTCCCGGAGCCTCACACCCACCTCCAGGCAAGTCTGCAAGAGATAGCACACGTCAGCTGACGCAGAGACAATGGTGCTGCTGCTGCTGACAGACAGGCTTCCCACTGGGCTTCCCAGCACAGTAAGGAGAGGGTCAGGACATCGACAGGCCAAAGGGTGCAGGCATCAGCACAAGAATTTCTATTGTGTTGTAAGTCATTCAAGAGACATGTTTATGCTGATAGCAACCTCCTACGGTCTGCACTGGTGATTTGCTTCTGATGTTCTGAAGGGTTGTCATAGCCCAAAGATCATGAGACGATGATAGCCTTGGTTCAGGTGGATGGATGGACGAGGAAAGACAAGATTTGATAGGGGGGTTCAATGCTGTTTCAGAAAGATCTGGGGTCGCTTTCAAGCCACATGTTTCTTTGCTGGCATCCAGAGCCCAGATGGTAAGAAGGTGGAAAGTGCCCCTTACA
>NW_004567108.1:5517616-5553038 GCF_000260355.1 Condylura cristata | reverse complement strand
CATCTTTCTAATCCAGTCATCTACTTTTGGGCATTTGGGCTGCTTCCATGTTTTTCCAATTGTAAATAAAGCAGCAATAAACATGGGGGTACATGATTTGTTCTTTTTAAAGAATTATTTATTTTTTTGTACAAAAGCTGGGGTGTAGGCCAGGGGTGCGTGGGATTCACCAGAGACAGATTGGGGAGCAGACTAGTTGGATCTACTGAAATAAGTCCACGGCTGAGGGGAGCAGCAGGCGGGACAGGAGAGGTCTGTTTGCACCATGTGGGTCAGCTCCCAGGCCAGGGATCGAAATATGTGCTATGGTGGCTGTGGATAACTTCACTGAGCTGAGACTTAACCCCTGCACCACCAGGGAGAGCCTGATGTGCTCTTCACTCACTCAGTACCACAAGGGCCAGTGATGACCCTCTGCTCAAGTTGTCTTGGCCATAGAAGCTACTTGAGAGAAGAGAAAATACCAACTTCACCTTTCAGTGAAGAATGTGGTGATGGGACATGCAGGGTAACATTTAAGTGGCTTTATGTGGCTCAATACCAGGCCAGAAGTTACAGGAGGTGGAGTACTGCAGGCTTTTAGACATAGCACCTATACATTCTAATAGAGCAGGCGTTCTCCTTTTAGCACATATAAATACTAATTCTACCAGCAATGAAAGAGAAAATGAAGAGCAATGTATTTCAGATCTCAATCACATTTACACCATTCCCATCTGTTTCATTCATGTGTGAAGGAAGCCCAGGCAACATTCTATCACCAAGACCCACAACAGGTAACTAGAAAAGATCCAGACTGTGCTGCCTGGTAAGGAGGACAGGTAAAGAGACAAGTTTCCCCACCACAGAGCAGACAGGCAAAGCACCTTCACGGAGAAACTGGAACCTGGAGCTGGCTCCCGCCCTCTGTTCGGCTGGGAGGGGCTGGGCAAGTGGAGTCTTTGCAGGAAAGCGTCTTACGATCCCCTCCAACTTCCCGTTCCCATATTTTCAGCTCCCCCGAAAGCAAAGTTGCTCAAGCATCTAGCAAGGTGACCAACCGCTTTATGACTACAAACCAAGTTGGGAAAAATTGAATTGTTCGTCTAATGGAAGAAACCTTCCTTTCCTGCTGAAATGAAACGACCTAGAGATACAGGTTTCCCCACTTTCAGAAAGGGCGGAAGGAGAAAACTGGGAGGAGGTATGGGGGGCAGAGATGTGCAAGAAATAACCGCACTTGGGCCCTCCCTGGTGGCGCAGCGGGTTAAAGCACAGCACTGAGAATCTAAAGCCGCTTCCGCATGAGTTCGATTCCCGCCTGCCCCGGAGGTGACCACATGGCGTGGCAGACCTCTCCTGACCCGCCCGCTGCTCCCCTCAGCAGTGGACTTCGTCCATCTGCCTGTTCTGCTCCCCACTCTGTCTCTGGTGAAGCCTCTCGCCGCCCCTGAGCCTCTGGCCTGTACCCCAGTTCTGTATGCACAAATAAATAAATCTTAATAACCGCACTTGCTTGAACTTGTACCAGTAACATGGGGACATGGGTGAGAGACCCATGAGAGGCTGACAACGGCCAACTTCATCCTGATTTGTAGCTTCTTCCAGACTTGTCTGGCCCCCTCTGCCTCTTTCCACTGACCCCATCAGAAGGTGTCTAGACTTGGGGTGGGCTTTTGGACCTCAGTGGCCCTACTTTGGGCCAATCTTGCTTGGATGGACATTTACCCACGAGGGGAAGGGTTAACTTTGGATGTTTCATAAGGACACTATTCTTTTTTAAAAGATTTATTAATTTATGCATACTAGAACTGGGGTGCAGGGCAGAGGTGTGGAGGGTGAGAGGCTTCACCAGAGACAGAGTGGGGAACAGAACAGACAGACTGACTGAAACACACTGCTGAGGGAGAAGTGGCAGATCCAGAGAGGTCTGCTACGCCATGTAGGTCAGCTCCCTGGCCAGGGATCGAACTTGTGCTGCAGGTGCTGCGGAGAGCTTCACAGTGCTGTGCTTTAACCTGCTGCACCACCAGGAGGGCCCAAGGACACTATTTTAACTCTCCTTTCTCCTCTCTTCTCTCTATTGCACGCTAATTGTATTCACGTTGGTTTCTGTCGAAGGTCTTATGCACTAGAGTATGTTTGTCTTTATGTGACAGATGACAGAAACCATTTAGAGCATGCAGGCTTGGGGGTTTTGGGGTGCACCTTCAGTCTACCTACTAATGCCATGAGTCCTGTCATGAACTGAAATGGCTCCAGAGGAGTGGTTAGCAGCCACACTAAAGTGGCCCACCCACTGTCACTGGCCTGCAGTTAACCAGAAAGAAACCAGGGAAGGACGTCACCAAGACATTACAGGTCCAGGGTAGCCTGGAACTCTGTCCCACTGTCTCACTTCTGTTATGTGAATAAGGACAAAGAAAGAGCTCTGCCTGTTGCCCCTGCTGATGGGTGTTGAAACTGCAGAAATTTTATGTTTAACAAAGATTAAAAACTTGAAATTCAAGGGGAAAAAATTTGTCCTAAAAGTTAAGATATTTGGTTCCATGTGAAAGCAGCATTCTTTTGCCACAGAGACTACTCGAGGAGAGGCTGGCTAGGTAGAAAGTCATAGTTTTAGCAGTGATTAATTGTAACATTTCAAACAAGGGAACCCCAGTAAAAATTAGAAGTAGTATATATAGCCATAGATCAATCTGATAAGTCTTCCAGACTCTGGGAACTATTTTAAATGGTGCTGGGAAATGAACAGATCTTTCTTCTTCTTTTTTTTTTTTTCAATCTTTAATTCAGATTCCACCTATAATCTATGTTATATTTTTCAAAGCTTTCGGAATTTTAAAAAAAACCACTCTCCCTAAATTTTGCATTTACAACCCTCTTGGCATATAAATTGCGGTCATAACCTAGTAGAAGGTTTGTAGGGGTCAGTGGAGAGAAAGATCTGACTTCTATAAAAGGAGATGCATTAAACAAATAAATCTTGCTGAAACTGGAATAGTTCTTGAATATAGCAACAACTGAGGAGCTATCTCTACTCTTGTGGAAATATGATAGCTTTGCATTTTAACCAAAATAGAACAAATTCCCCACACCTGCTACAAATACCTCTTGTTCTTTTCCACGCTCTCTTTCCTGATATAAATGTAAAATCCCCTGGAACTGTTTTTCTCAAATCCTTCTAACATAAAGTCATCACTTCATCCAAGAAGGCAACGAGGGCATTCTGACGATCTCATTCCGCCTGAGGAAGAACAGTTCAGGGCACAGAGTTAAAGCTGGACACTAACTTCTCTCTCGGCTTAGTGCTTCTTCACTCACCTTCTCATAAAATGACTCCACTCATCCTAAAAATCAAGCTGTTTTGCTGAATGCATTCTGTAAAGCCAGGGAGAAGTTCTAGAGTGATGTGCCATGTGTCATAAAGACTTTGATGGGAAGCAGCTGACAGGACTTAAACTCGTTTAAATAAGAGGTGTGACTTTTCCCGCATCTGTGAGGGTGTTTCTTCTTCATGTTATGTTACCTAAGGCGATTATTTTCAAATGTAAGATCCACAACGAGCAGAATAATCTTGCCTGTCTCAAAAGTTCTCTCTTCTATAAAACAGAAATAGAATACAAATTTTTGCACTAAATTTTTTCCCTACATCTCCTTGTCTATCTTTTCAAGCTGTCACAACACGGACACCTGCATCATGAAACCATGCCCTAAGACCAAGAGCAGCAGCTTCCACTGGCTTCTGACTATTTAAAGTCCAAGCTCCAAGGTGTGGCCGTGAGAATCAGCGAAATAGCCTTTGTCCTCCGCTCAGAACTCACCCCAAGGAGCCCAGAATACTCCGCGGTGACAGGTGCTTGGAGAGAGCCAATACATACTTGTTTAGCCAGCTAGGTGCACTAGTAAACATAAACGCTGCCTTTTCTAAATGTATCCAAATTACAAAGCTATCAAGTTTTTCAAATGCAGAAAATCTTCAAACACAGAGGAAAAAGGTCCAACACAGAATGATTTAATAGCATCTGAATGTTAAACACTTAAAGGAAATGCCACACATATTACCTTAAGTTCACAGAAAAGTTAAGGTAGCTTATAGCCAAATGGAAATCTGACAGTGATTAGAGAAAAACAGACACGTGTGAAAAGATCAGAAAATAACAGTAGGGAGGGGAGGAGGGTGTTTGGTGGCCAGCAATAAACCACTATGTCACAAAGGTATACCGATGAGCCAGGGATACAGACAGGACCACGACAGCAGCAAACAGAAAGAAAGCCCAGGGTATGTTCAAATATAAATGGTGACGGCAGAAAGATAGCACTAACCCCGGTAGAGAAGGGAAGAGCTCGCACCCGGCTGCATCCATCAGGGTGCATTTTCAAGAACCATATCCTCATCTTACTGAAAGTGAGATACAAACCTTAAAGAGCACAAATTTAAAAAGTGATATTCATCGAATTTCTGCAAGGCAGATGTCTATGAACCTAAAATAAATATAAAGAAATGCTAAGAAAAGTATCAAGAGATTCAACCATACAAAATTTTAATTCTGTATGTCAAAAAAAAAAAAAGCAACAAATATAATTGAAGCCAAACACCATGAAGGAAAAATAAATAACAGGGGGAAAAGGTCTTTTTCATCAACCCAAGAACTCACCGGAATCAATCAAAAAAACGCCAAGACTAACAAATAAATCAAGGGAGTTCAACCAAGAACTGCAAACAGTATCATAGAATTTGAAACATAGTTTAAGTCACGCATAAACAGAAGCAAACAAAACAACAAGGTACCACTTACTGTCTATACATTTCCAAAATTGCTTGTTTGTTTCAGGGGGAATATCCAGCACGGAAGCTCTTAAAGTGTCCATTTAACTCACCAAAAGCCTGTATGGTTTAAGCCCTTTTCTCCAAGGTCCCACTTTTCCCTGTGAGCAAAGAAGTCTGCTCCTTTCTTACCTGTTGCATCCTTGAAACCATCTTTCAAAGTAAACTATGCAAATCAAGTGGCAGATCCTGCAGGAGGGGAGAAGACCGCCGCACAAATTGGGGACCCCACCACTACACAAAGTGGGGGCCCCATGCAAAATGAAAACATAGGACTTCCATTACAATGAACTATTCCACATGGTCTTCAGCAAAGCAAGGGAGCCTTTGGAACACAGGACCTGTGCAGTTGCACAGGTAGAAAAGCCCAAGGAGCTGGTTCTGTTAGGTGATATTCTATACTCAGGCAGTTTGAGGAGGAAGAAAAAGAGAATCGCATAGGAACTTACTGAGTGCCACACAGGCACCACACAACATTCCGGTCCTGCTCGAGGGAGGAGAGCCTGGGGGTGGGGTAGGATGGGAGCAAGGCTAAGAAGGATCATCTTCTCTTGGAGAGAAGGTTCTGGAGATGAGACAACTGTGTAGACACAGGTGCCGAAGCCTAGGCGTGTGCCAGGGCAGTTCCTAACAGTTCATCTCTGCACGGGACCCGTGCTCTGTGCTGACTTCTGCAAGCTTAGGTCTCTTCCCTTCTAAATATGTCCGTCTTCTATTATCAGCCCTTCCACATCCCCTCCAGGGCTCAGCGCCCCCTCCCACCCAACTTGGAAAGTTGGCACCATTTGCAGCCAGTTGGTACTTAAAATTGCAAGCATAGCAGACCTTTGCGGCCATCAGCAGAACATGCCAATCTTTTGAAATGTATGTTTACTCATCGCTTTGACATTCCTCTCTTCTTACATGCCCTGGGACCACAGCTCTCTCGCACTGTAGCTGGCAAGAAAACTGCCTTGGAGCCCGGAGGGAAAGTTGGCTACCGATAGGCATGTAGGAAAAAGGGAAATAGAAAATAGAAAGTACAGTGGACTTTACTTGCACAGGTACATGAGTTAAAGGTAAAAGACTGATCCAGAGCCTGCATCAGGTCTGCGTGGGCCCAGGCTGGCATAACAAGGGCAGTGAGGGTGATGGGCACAGGGAATGGGGAGAGATTTCCACGGTGGTGAAGAACAACTGAACTCAGGAAAAGAGAGCTGGTTCTGGGGTTTTGCAGCAGCTGAAATACAGTGCGTCCCAGGACGGGTTGTGATACCGAAGGCCCAGCTAACATTGAGAAGATCTGAATTCTGCAACATGCCCGAGGCCATCTGGAGGTCTATTCTGCATCGGCTCCTTCTCACGTTCTATAGGTCTCTGAAGCCTACCTTCAGCTTCACTGTCCCAGGAAGAGCCCCCAAGCACACTAAACCAATCCTGGGGGGGAGTTTTGTGGGGGGTGGGGGTGGGCAGTGATCTGCTGCTTTTCCTACCTGTGAGTTTCACGCTGCAGAAATTTAGGAATTTAGATGACAGTCTATTGAGCACTCCCCTCCTTTCAGGCAAAATACAGTTTCTTTGCCACCAAGGAAGAAAAACACCATTTCAAAGGATGGTTAAGTTTACTGGCCTGGACCGCCCAAGATCAGAACAGATACACTTTTAACCTTTTCAACTGTTTACTTTCCAAATGCCTTACTGAATTCTTGACCCCTTGACCTACCATATGTCCCCCTTTACATGTAATGAAAAGCTTGGACAAGCGACATGAAACCTCCTGTTTAGCCACCCCGGGATCATTACAGTTCCCTTTCATTGCATGGAGTGGAGGGAGAAGCCGATGCCCAGACACTCAGCTAATTAACAGCACAGGATCAACGCCAGGGCCATTAGCAGTGACCAGGAGCTAGGAGGCCCTAATGTACATAGTCATATGGAGGAACGATCACTGTAACTTAGCTTCAGCAAAGAAATGAGTGTACTGTATATTTAATATTATATAACTCATCATATTAGATAAAAAGAAATACACCAATGCGTTGACATGGTTTGGTCTAGCAATAAATATTTCTCTGAGATTACACTACAGGTTGGTGATGTACGAAGCAGTTCAATTTCATTGGCTGGTGCCCAAGATACAGTCACTTATACTGAATCCTCGAGGGGTGACTAGTTACTATAGAATTACCAGCTAGTATTTTTTTTCAACTTTTTTAAACAAGATTTATTTATCTCTGCATACAGAACTGGGGTACAAGCCAGAGGTGCAGGGGCAGTGAGAGGCTTCACCAGAGACAGAGCGGGGAACAGAGCAGGCAGATGGACGAAGTCCACTGCTGAGGGGAGCAGCGGGCGGGTCAGGAGAGGTCTGCCGCGCCCTGTGGTCACCTCCGGGGCGGGGATCGAACTCGTACTGAAGCTGCCGTGGCCGGCTTGCAGTGCTGCGTCCTAACCCATTGCAACGCGGGGAGGGCCCCAGCTAATATATTTAAAGGAAACATATTTAACACACAGAGAGAAGAGTCACCCGCCTCCCATAGAAAGGAAGTCCATTTGTTAAGCTAATTAAACATAAACAACCACAAAACGGACACCTTCGTACGCCGGCCTTTTCTGCTATCTTTCTTACAGAACTCTTGGGAAAATCAGTTTATTCATTTCTAACCTAAAGCTTTACATGAGAAAACTTAATGAGGGTTTCACAGTGACCAGAGAAAAACTATGGTCCGCTTATTTTCCAAGAGCCAATTTACAGCAGGATGTGCAGGAAATGAGAGAGAAGGGGTCACGGGTAGGAAGAAATTGGGGGACAAAAGTCTTCAGACAGCTCAGGGGCCCAAAGTTCCCTGGGATTCCTGTTGCTCAATATGGACAATAGTGTTACTGCTCACCCTTAACTCTTCCCAGTAGGCAGCCCCCCCCACCCCCCAACCAGCAGCGGCGGCCTGGGGGGCTGAAACCTGCAATATGTCCTTCCGTAGTGCTCTTTATATTTTCTTTTCAAGATTTATTTATTTATGCATACAAAAACTGGGGTACAGGCCAGAGGTGAGGGGGTAAGAGGATTCACGAGAGACAGTGGGGAGCAGAATAGGCAGACTGACTGCAATCTGTTGCTGAGGGGAGCAGTGGCTGGTGAGACAGGAGAGGTGTGCCGCGCCCTCGGGGTCAGCTCCCTGGCCGGGGATGGAACTCGTGCTGCAGTGGCTGCAGACAGCTTCACAGTGCGGAGCTTTAACCCTCTGTACCACTAGGGAGGGCCCTATATTTTCATTTTCAAAATCCAACACAATTTTAGCCGCCAGCTGAGATGTGCGGTAAATATAATGCGTTGTAAATTTCCCCCAATAATGAAATAATCTCTCACTAATAAAATTTCTTTTTCTTCCCTGTGGCTAAGCGGCACTAAATGTCAGGAGCAGAATTTCAGTCTTTGGCTCTGCACAAGGGCCCAGCCTCCTCTTACTCTCCGAATCAGCGACAATGCAACACACAGGCTAAATGACACAGCTCGGCCCCACAAGCTTTGAGGGGCACCCACACTGTAAGTGGGGCTCCCTAGTGTGGGTCTCAGGCACCCAAACCGTGGTGCAGAGGACACGTGTGTCAGCGGCGGGCCATGGGCCCCGAATGTTACCTATATAATCTAATTTCACCCCACAACAACTTACCCACCAAGTCCTGTTCTCCCCACTTCTGAGGTCGGATGATCAGAAGTCTAACCTGCGTGGAAGTGACGTGAGAAGGAACCAGGTCCGCCACCAAACACACTCTTCTCCAATACGGTTGGCCCCAAGTCAACAGGAAGGATGGAGTTCGGAGGTGGGAACAGCTAAGTGCAGTGGAAGATGGACCACAGAAGACCTGAATTCCTGTCCGCAGCTTAGAGTTTTCTAACCAAGGGACTTAAGCTCTCTGAGTCCTTAGTTCCTCAGAAATGGGTCTTAGATGCTCAACATGGACTTGCCCAACCCAGATCACCACCTTGACCTTGTCTCAGAGTGTACCTGTGATCGCCCGACAAAAGGAAGGTTCTAGTTTCCCCACCGCATCTAAGGAAGAGTGGAGCTGAACAGTGAGGCGAGAAGCCTGGCCTCGCCCTCCCCTTGGAGGAACTTGGGGTGCATGGAGGGAGACACTTAGAAGAGGCGTGGGTGAGAGACGCGGGAGGAGGCTGACAACGGCAGGCAGCTTTTGTCCTGGGGTGTATTTTGATTTCACACTTTTCCTACCAGAGCTGCCTGACCCCTTCCGCCCCTTTCTTGTGCCCCCCTACCCTACAAATCAGGCCCAGCTAAGAAGCAGTGGTTCCCCTCTCTTTGACTTGCCTCTTACAAGCATATCTTCATCCCACTGTCGACCCTCCAGGTCAAAGCTATCTCAAGGCAGGTTATAAAGAACATTATTATTTTCAGTGTATTTTCTCCCCACCACCATGCCTTCTTCCCCCGGTCTTCCTCCCTCCCCTCCAGCTTCCCCTCCAAAGCCTCACTTTACTTCACTGGGTTTTAAGTATTTTGCTTTGTGACTGGCCTACCATGTAAATGTCCAGTATTTGTCTTTGTCATGCTGATCTGCTTTACGACACATGGTTCCCTTGAACTCTTTCCATTTTGCTGTAAAAGATGTTTCTGGTGGCTGAAGCAGTCCATGGTATGGACAGACCACATTCCTCGGCACTCAGACCACATTCTGGACACTCAGGTTGCTAGAACAGGGTTTCATTAAGAAACAAGGTGGTGTGGACACAGCGGTGAATGACGCACCATCATGGTTATTCTGTTAAACACGGAGGGTGGGATTTTAGGCAATGCTTCAAAGTGACATTCATTAGCTACAGAGCAGATGGATGAGCCGCGGACTCATGTGGACGCTGTGAGCACGCCACATCGTCACCTCTGGTTAAGACTCTCGGCTGAGTGCAGAGCTGGCTGGGAGGCCCAACTTGCAGCGCACAAAACCAGATACTCAGCCACACGCTACTGTGACATGCCCACAAGCATCAGGCCTCTCGAAAGACAGCTTCCAAAGCCCCCTCATTTATAGAAGGAATAGAAACACAATTATGCAATTCACCAAGTCCTTTTACGCACAAATACTCGGTGTGATTGAGGCCTCCCTGACATGTGCCTGTCCATGGAGGAGGCAGGCACAGATGGGCTCCCCTCGGGCCCCACAGGCTGTGGGGGGCTCGGCTCAGGACATGAGCTTTGTGCGAGGCTTCCTCTTACATGTTCACCCCTCCTTCGCACTGAATATATTTCCTACTAAGTCCATTAGTTGCACCAAAGAACCTTCTGACATTCCGCTAGTAAGGGGTTTTTGTGACCCACACTCATTCCCTGATTTCCACGAGAAGGACAAAGAAGCAACTGATCAGTTCTATCAACAGAAGCTGAAAAACAAGCTAACTGAAGTTAAAACAGAGGCTATGGTAAAATCCTCAGTTTAAGCCAAGCCAAGTCATTTGAAGCCATTGGCCTTCAGAATGCATTTTCAGTAATTAAAGGTCAGAGGGACATTGTAAAACTGACAGCAAAATCATTCATGTCTGCACATGTATGTGCATACACGAATAACTATGATCTCATATACTTACATGCATGTGAGTGTCTGTACTTAAGTATGTGTGTACATATATACACACACGTGTGTGTGCGCACTCATATCACAGTTGTGCATAACTGTTAAGTCAAGAGTATAACGTTATTTTTATGGGCAGTTCTTCTGTTGGATGTGATAAGCCAACTCATGTATTTACACATCAATACTTTAAAATGTGTAGTAAAATCAGCCAGAAATATCTTTTGAAGCGATGACTTATTTGGGGAATAACAGCATTCACTTGAAAACCTGGACCACTTAGCTCTGACAGTAAATAAATCATACAACCGTCTCCCACCACCTACCCACGCTGGGTAATAAATCTCAAAATTTCGGCATCACACCAGACAAAATGCTGCAAAGTCAAAGTTGGTTTTCACTCCGTGACCCCAGTTTTGCCTCCGCTGGACAGTAAATCTGATGCAAAATGAGCAAACATGGGTGGCTGAGTTTCAACCTGGCATGACTTGGAGGCTTTGTCAAGCATCCCAGAATTGAGAGAGTTTTTAGGAAAAACAACCAAAAAAGTTTAAAAAATAAAACATATGCTAAACAGCTGAGGCTGGGGAGAAAGGAGGGAAAGGCTTTCACCTTGGTTAGGGAAGCACCCTAACTTAGGGCTCATTCCTGGGGATGGCCCGTTCTCAAGTTGTATTTGACCTGTAGGAAGGACTGTCCAGTATGATTGAAATGATACATTCATTCATTGCATGAGCGTTCACCAAACAGTGGTTTCATCTCTAGCTCTGAGGCCTGAAGGAAAATGGCACTGTGCTTACCTCCGGCTCTCTAGCTGTACAAGGGCCCAACACCTGCACCTCACTCAGACGGGTGCTCACCGTGACCACGAACCCTCTGTCCCACATGCAAGGTCAAAGCTGCGATTTATCACCTTTAGTGGGGCCGACCTGACCCCTCCCTTGGGGTGGGGGGGCAAAGGACATATTAGGAAGTAAAACATGTACTGATTTGAAAATGCACTCAGGGGGCCCTCCCTGGTGGCGCAGTGGGCTAAAGCACAGCATTAAGAAGAAGCTAAAGCCACTTCAGCATGAGTTCGATCCCTGCCCACCCCAGAGGTGATGACTTAAATGGGGGTTGGTGGGTGGCTTGGCTGAGTTGGGGATCTTTGAGCAGAAATAAAGCTACAGAGGGAGCCCCTCAAAAAGAGAAGAGGAAGCAAGTTTCAGGCCTTGGACGTAGGAAGGCTGATCTTCGAACTAGCCGAGGGCGTTCCAGGGAGGAGCTTAGAGGTAGGGAAGAAGCAAATCTAGCAGTGCCCAGAGACAATAACCAAGACTTCTGCTGTACTGAATCTGTCCAGAGGGATTAGAAGTCCCTGGCTGGTTTTCCAGTGGGAGAATGGCAGAGTTTTTTCTCCTGAAAGATTGTTCTAGTTTCTGGATAGTGAAAGTACCAGTGAGGTGAAAGGAAAGCATCAGAGACTCCACGGAGCTCAGTCTAGCGGGCATGACGATGGCTTGGGACAGGCAGGAGCGGGAGACCAAGCAATGGGTCTAAGCACCTGCCAACACTGCAGTGTGTGTCTCCAGAGAGGGGCAGGCCCAGGGCCCTGCAGCGTCTCTTACTGAGAGTGACAGCATGTTTCCCTGGGTCTGGGGGTGGACAAGTCTCCACATCTCCACTTCAGGTTGAATTCTAAATCATCTTTTGCAGTGGAAGCTAGAGGTATAGTGTCAAACCAGGACTAGTAAAGAGTAGTCCTCCCCAATGAGGGGCTCAAGAGTGATAACCTTGCATTCAGCCCGACTCCCCAGGGGTTAGTCGAGGTGATTTCATGAAAATGGTATGCTTCTGTTCTCACCTTGACTTGGTGCTTTGGGAAAGAAAATAGAGGAAGAAAATGGAGAGTGAGGCAGGAGGGGAGGGAAGGAGAGAGAAAGTAAAGGAGGGGGACAGGGAGGGAGGAGGAAAAGGAAGAGGAAAGGGAGAAGGAAGAGGAAAAAAGAAGGAGGAGTTAGAGGAGGGAGGTAAAAAAAAAAAGAAGGAGAAGGGGGAGGAGAGAAGAAAATGCATTCAAAGCAGGGAGAGCGCTGAGGCTGGGTTTACCATCGCCCAGAAGTGCTAACACTGGCTCCAAACCTTGAGCTCAGATTCCCTCATCAGTCTTAATACCCCCCAGATTCCATGTAGACGAAACAGGGAAAGAAAAGAAATTCTTCGCCAACTATTAGAGTCTAGCCTGGAAAAATGAGCTTTGCCATGACAGCACATATTTTTAAGAGCTTATTGGGATCTGACTGAGGAGACTGCTCCAGGCCTCACAGTTTTGCATATTTTCCTGATTGCTAAGTTAATCACTTTCTATCATCTGCTTTCAAATAAGCCAAAGGGAAGCTTCCTCCAGGAATAGCCATTCACTGGCGTCGCACAAGGAAGAATAAGATCGCATGTGTGTGAATAGCCTTGAACCGCCACTTGATTTAGATTTAATAAGACACATGTTCATATGTAATGCATACCAATGAGCCTGACAAGAAAGATTTACTGTGATATAACCCTAGTATAAAACTAAATCAGTTTTAACAACTCATCAGGATTTATTAGGCACAGCGAAGCAACCTATGGAGTTACAGCTAATGGTATCTGAGTCTCGGATGGAAGAGAAGGAGTCGAATGGTTCCCTCTGTCTATCAGCATCACAGGCCGACCAGCCATGCTCTCCTGCACTGATAACTCCCCTAAGGAGGATAAAATTAGAAATTTAACCTGCACAACTGCATTTATAGTCTGTGTAAGTTTGCTAAATATGACAATTGGTAATTTCAAATTTTCACTTACTTGTGAAATTTGTTCTCTTTGCTCTGAAAAACCTCTTCCAAATGTCTTAAGGGGACAAATTTTCCACACAAACAGGTGGCTCTTTTATCCTCGGGGGAATCCGACCCAGTAACAGTAGTCTGGGGATCCTCTTTCCATTTTTTATTACCTATAAAACTCACTTAACGGGCCTCCCTGGTGGCGCAACGGGTTAAAGCACAGCACTATGAAGCTGTCCACAGCTTGCAGTGGGAGTTTGATCCCCGCCCCAGAGGTGACCCCCAGGGCGCAGCAGACCTCTCCTGTCTCCCCCCTGCTCCCCTCAAGTGTACCTCATTAGTCAGTCTGTGCTGCTCCCCACTCTGTCTCTGGTGAATCCTCTCACCCACCACACCTCTGGCCTGTCCCCCAGTTCTGTATGCATAAATAAATAAATCTTAAAAAAAAAAAAAAAACTCTCTGCATCTCTCTCTAAAAGCAAAGCCGGTAAACAGCCATGTGGTGTCAACAGGTTCAGGGTTTGGCCCCGAGATAATTTTCAGTCCTTTCCTGCATGTAAGGCAATTTTAAGTGGGGCTCTTCCTCTTAGTACTCACTGAAGATTGTCAATTTCACTTGTGACAATCCCTCCCTCCCGTACCCAAGACTAAACAGACAGGTTGAGGGTAGAAGACCCAAAAACAGTCTAATCGTTAGGAGCATAGGTTGTAAGCCATTTTTTAAAAGATTTATTTATTTATGCATACAAGTATTTGAGGGTACAGGCCAGAGGTGCAGGGTGGTGAGAGGATTCACCAGAGACAGAGCGGGGAGCAGAACAGGCCGATGGACTGTAATACACTGCAGACTGGAGCAGCAGGCAGGACAGGGGCAGTCTGCTGCACCCTGTGGGTCAGCTCCCTGGCCGAGGATTGAACTTGTGCTGCAGTGGCTGTGATAGCTTGAAAGTGCTGCGGCTTAATAGGTTGCGCCACCAGGGAGGATGTAAGTTGCAGCATATGATGTAAAGAGCTTGTCTTACTGTAACCTGGAACTTGATAGAAAAAAAGTAACAGTGTGGGACTCAGAGCGGCAAGGACCGATGAGGCCACAGCCAACCGATAGCTGATCGATGAGCCCGGAAGCCCCAGAGGCCGCAAAACGGCTTGAACCCGCCAGGCGTCCGCACAGAGCCCCGAGCCCCAGTCTGGCTGCCGCGGCACCAGTCTGCCTGGGGCCCGCTGCAGTGCTGCCGGGACCTCGCCCTCAGGCCGCGGGAGCTCCTGGGGCACCGAGGGCCTGCTCGCGGGTGGGCTGGGAGGACGCCCGGCACCAGGGCAGCTCCCGGGGGCTGGCGGCTCCGTGCCAAGGAACTCACGCTGGACTGAGGCAGTTGGAGGGCTGGGGGGTGGCTTCCCCGCGTGTCGGGTTTGCGTTCAGCAGAACACAATCCTGTGTTGGAACCCACACCGCCTCGGGGCCGCCTGCACGCAGGTGACACTAGTCTAATGAGTAAATTGTCAATCATAGAATATCTTTAAAGAAGTGCTCTGAGAGCTTCTCGCCTTACAACTATGTGAAGTGGATCACGACTAGGACTGATGGGGGCACAGGCACTGAGGGGCCCAGAGGCTCTGGACTCCTTTGCACAAAAGAATTTGTTCACAGGTGTCACTATAGGAGAGTGGACAAAGGGAGCTTTATGGTAAGGCAGAAGGGCGGGGTGTGAAGGAAAGAAAAAAGGACGTGTGCATCGGTGCAAAGGCACCAGCGTTAAGGCAAGGAGCTCCTGAAAGCAGCAGGAAGATGAAGAGACGCCGGCATGCAGGGAGTCCCGGCAAGGTCTGCACATCGATAGCGTTTTCTAAGTGGAACTTTGTCATTGTTCTGAGTGGAATTTCTCCCTTTAGATTTTGGTGGTTTCCCAAAAGGACTTAATTTTGTCAACCCCTTCCTCTGTTTCCAGGCTTTGCCTGTAGATCTTCCTAGGACTCTGCTAATCACCTCTGTCTCTTCCTCAGGCTAACCCAGCAGTGCAGAGGCTGGAGTCATGGTCCTGCCCAGCAGGGGGCTGGAAATGCACCTGGAGCCAGTTGATGGCTGATACAAGGCGGGCTGATACGGAAGGCAATTTCGCTAGTTTTAACAGTTAATTCTAAAGAAGGAACCTGATCCCCACTGGTCAGCATTTAATTCTGCTTACTCCTACATGTTCTGTTCTAAGTTTCTAGCAGATTCTCAGCTCACATGTTCCCACCGCATCTGGTGGCTTTCAGGCCTTGCTTTGGGCCAATTCCTTTTATGTGGACTTTTACTCACGAGGGGGTGGGTCACTTTGGTATAGACTCTATATTGCCTTCTCTGCACTGCACACTCATTGTACAAAATTATCCTTTCCATGAAACGTCTTATGTTTTTTCTTGATGTGGTGGATGGCAGAACCCATTTAGAATAGGCAGGTTTAGGGGTTCAGGAGTGTCCCTCTCTCTACCCTGTAACATAAGCAACAGTACCCCCACTGTGCTCATCACTGTAAACCACTCTGGAAGTCCTTTCCTGTCCTGGGAGCGGGCTGCAAACACCGAGAACGCGGTTTTGTAAAGAAGCCCAAATGGACTTCGGTGGAGAGCTCACAGGGGAGGCCTTGACCTGGACGACAAAGAGAAAAAGAAACAGAGACAGAAAGCATCAAGTCCCAGCCAGAATTACTCTGGCCACCATGCTCAGGCTGCAGCCACTTTCTCTAGACTGTCCCAAACTGTTGGCCCACAGAAACCAGAGAAGATCAAATGATGGCTGCTGTTTTCAGACACTCACTTTGAGGCAATTTGTTACACAGCAACAGGAACTCGAACACACTGTGACATAATAATAAAGTGGCTAGAATGGCTTTATTTTGAAATATGATTTCTTACACTTTTGAAAAGCAATTTTGTTTAGCTTAGGGAAGCATCTGTGTTTTATAACTTTCATTATTTCCCTCAGACATGTTGTTTTTCTGGAGTAGGAATTATAGGCTATATTCTAAAGCCACAAACTAATAGACAAATTATGGCCTGTGGAGAAACAGCAACCTGGGGTCCCACATCCCTCTAGGATGCCAATTATTCACAGAACCAACAGGAATATACTCGAATTCTCCTGAAGAGCTCCCTCCTGCACAGCTCCTGCCCACGAACTGTTAGGGAGTGAATCTTGACTTCAATGTGGTTACACCTAAGGAAGAAGGAATAAGCTGTGCCTGTGTTTTCATGAAAGCTAAGAGGACCCTGCTTTTCTCTCTCTTGCCATTGACCTTCGATGGATGGGGAGACACCTAGAAGCCTAAAGACAAGGAGATTCAGAATCTGAAAAGATAAAAATGCTAATGAGTGTGCGGCAGTCACCACGGGAACCCTCAGATGCCCGCTGCAAAATCCACACAGCTCTGGACGACAGCTGCCCATCACAGGGTGCACGTAGACTTGTTACAGGCCACCCCAATATGAAATAGGTGGTCTGACTGTGGGTCCTCACCCGTGCACTTGAAGGGACTTAAAAGATTCAGTTGCACACACACACAAAAAGGTTAATAATGGGTTTATTTGTAAGAGAAAGAGAAATAAATAACTCAGGGAAAGAGAGAGAGGAAGAGATAAGCTGGTTAATGTATCCTACCAGTTCTGCTGACCTGAAACCCTGGTTGACTGAGAGCCAGCGAAAAGCCAAGTTACAAGCCAGGAGCCAAGAGAACAAGAGAGTTCCAGAGCCCACATGTCTGGTTTTATAGCCAAACCTGGCCGCTTAACAACACCCTCAGGTCCCAGCAATCCTCCCTTTGGTGATGCTGGGATTTGTAGTTCCAGTATCTGGGGTGGGGGTGGCCTCCACAAAAACTTAATCTGTACAGTTCACTGAGGACATCCTTCTTCCCTAACAGACTCACCTGGAAACCAAAAACTAAAACAGCTGAAGATGTTACAAGATGGTCTATGGCACGTGTGGCAAAGCCATTGCTAAACATTTAGTCTAGAGCATTCACTTATCCACCAAGTGTTTAAAAAAAATTGGAAGGGAATGGGGTGGGACGAAGGACGTGAGCGTGGCTGTGTTGTAGAGTTAGTACACCTGTGTTTGTGTCTTGCTGGAGTGGAATTGTAACCACTGGAAGCATGAGGTGAATGCCATTTCCTGCTTAAGTTTGGGAAGGACTCTGGAGCTCTTGCAGCATCCTGGAAGGCAAGAAAACCTCAAGTGGGGTCCATGCTCAAAGAGCTGGTGATAAATTTAGCAAATACAAGACTTTCCAGAACTGCCTCAGAGGCCGGAGCTGTGGTTCAATTGTTTAGATTTTGACCAAGGAGATACAGAACTACTGAATCCACTGAGTTTACACAAAACCACCCCAGAGACTGACCAGAATCACTGCTGTCCTTTGGGTATTTGGTCTCTCTTTACAAACCATGCTGTTTTTCTCTGAGACCAAGCTCTTGCACACTGGGAACCAGATCTTAATTGTGGCCCTAAGTTTTTTTGTTGTTGTTGTTGTTGCCAATGCACTGTTGCATCTCCTCGCAAAAAACTCATTAGTTATTTCAAAACATGACCGATATGCTGCTCTCCACTCCTCTGTTTTATATAAGTTTCTTTTTTTTTTGGCAGAAAGTTCCAGAAATTTCTCTATTCTCACAAGAGTAGCTCTAGGCACTTTCCCAGTATAATAAAGAAGTGTTTTATGTTATGGGTGATGGCCAGTTAACATTGTATTTCTCTGGACTAACTGCGGGGTTCCTAGCAGCCAAGGGAAACACCTGCAGAGCTCTCTGTTCTCCGATTACACCCACGACCGCACGTCCATAAAAAAGGAAACGAAATCCAAAGGGCAAAGCCACAGGTACTGCAGCAAAACAGCTCCAGGTAGACGTGCAACGTGCAACGATTTCTTCAAGACAAACTAGATGGCAAGCACATAATCATAGCTAGGAAGTGGATGTCCACCCCAACAACCTGTTGTTATTTCTATAATATATGGGGTTTGGACTACACAGGACCACAGATTAAAGCACTAAAGCAGAGTTCCTCAGAGACATATGGTGGCTGACAAATGCAACAGATTGCATTTGTAAAATATCTAGCCAAACCCTTAGCTCCTTTTATCTTTGCAACTTTACAGCACAAATTTGATCAAAGGGTATTTTTAGACCTCAAGGTCTCTCAACTAGTATATATCTTGAAGCCCATAAACACACACACACACACACCCCGTTCAATGTATTAAAAATAATCTATCATTTTAGGAACTAGAACAAAAACAACCAGAAACCATTTTAATTAACATGAAGATGATCAGGACAAATCTCCTCTAGAAGTCTTATGGAGAAAAGGTGCCACACAGTCATTTACTGGAGAACCAACCACTGTCCATAACCAGTACATATTTTCTGTGCTCCTGCCTTTCCTCTGAAGATCGGCAATGGCCACAGGTACTGACTCACCAAAGGGAAGACAATTCAGTCCTTGTGCCACTGCAGACCCAGGAAGCCAGCCGTGGCTGCGCCCAGTAGTGGGATGGGCAGACCAGACCAGAGGGGGCGGCATCATCGAACTGCTGGAAGCCAGGGGTGCTGCAGATGAGGGGGGACCCTCCACCCAACTCTGAAGAAGGAGCTGATGAGCCACGCTTGTCAAAGCAGTTTCATGGTGAGCGGATTCAAGGAAAGCAAGTCTCGCGGGTGGCGCGGCCCACGAGTCTGCCTCCCAAGATATTTCACAAAGTCTCACAAATGTGGAGCCTTTGTGTTTAATAAAACCTTGCAAACGAACTGATACTGCTTTCTTTCAGTTCAACTCAACTTTTCCTGCTTTAGAAACTTGGCTATCATCATATGACCGGGTCAGGGAGTGCCCAAGATACAAAAATGGGCCAAAAACAGTCTTTTTGCCCCCCCCAGCAGTTGCAAAGTTGTAAAATAACAGACAAGACAGACAGATAATCAGAGTATCAGAAAGACTGTCATAAGATGTAATAAGATATATCAACACCAAGGAACAAACCCCTTCGTCAAAACTTTGAAAATCCAGTGAGTTATTAAGGACCAAAACCAAAGACATCAATCCTTTCAAAGTAATTTTGCATGTCAGTGATCTACAACCAGCCACGAGCAAAGCTAAAGCTCTTCATCAACTTTCTTTGCCTGGTGAATGTTGTCAAACACTTAGCACTAGCCGCTTAAATATTATTTAATAATTACTTAAATATTATTTAATAATATTTACACATACCCTTACTTCCAAAGATACAGTTGCTTGCTTCCTTCTAAAGTCTAGCTACTAAGATGTTATCATCTTACCATCAAAGTTTAACTGTGAGGGTTCAGAAGTCATCATCCTTCACATATTATCAAGCAGCAAACTGTAGGCCCAGTGTAATGCCTAAAAGCAGATAAAGTTCTAACCATTTCTCAGATAAACATTAGTATGGACATTATTTAATGAAGCACTAAACCCAGCTCCCATTTAAAAATATAAATCAAGCACAAACATTATTATTATAGACTGTTGCAGAAAAGGGACAGTATATCATGGCGGTCCTGGGCTGTGAGTTACCAATAACTTAACTCTAGGTTTATAGGTCTCTTGTTGTTCTTTTGTAGAAAACTGCTGCTCTTTGCTCCCCAAACTAATGTGCAATGAGACAGGCATATTGCATGTGTTAAAAAAAAAAAAAAAAAGTAGTAGCTAGAGATTGCACCATATTTCCCTACAGACACAAACAAACACTCAATACATTTCATTCAACTCATATTACGGCTTGCCAACTTGAAAATAATTTAAGTATAACATGCAAGAAAAAGATAGCTACAGTTACCAACCATTCATTATAGGAAGTGAAAGGTTCTGGAAAGCAATCCAAATACCAAGGACAAAGAAAACAAAACTCCATCTTAAAGTAAAGCAATACTCTCTTATTATCACACTTAAAATATGAAGCCGTCAAGAAAGAAACATCTCATCTAAAATATCAAAGCCCACCATTTTCCCCTCACACAAGAGAGTATGTTTTTCTGACAATTATAACTGGAGTCAAGAAAACACCATGAAGATAACCCTCTTTCATGCAACAGTCAATCATTCCCCCAAGATCCTCCAAGAATGAATCCCCAAATTCGTTTCATATTTCAAGGGGGAGTCAGCACATTCACAGCAATGATGAAAGTACATCAACAGTGCATGAAAGGAGGGAAGTTTATCTGAAGACATGTCCCTATGTCACAATCAGGTAGAGGCCAACCGGGAAGTTTGCATAACTCAGGTTGAGAGAAACTCAAAGTGCAATTGTGTTTTACAGTTTTGCTCAAGCAGGGTATCCCAATCCTGGTATCAACTGTTGATGTGAGCCTGGTTAGCCTTTGGGCTCCTATGCATCAGAGAATGTTCACCATTCGCCCTGGCTTCTGCCACGTACACACCAATGACCCCTCCAATTTGTGACAACCAAGCAGGTGTCTGCAGTTGACTGTCCCCTGTGGAGCAAAATTGCCTCCATGAAGAACTATTCCTCTAACCCAAAGATGGCGGGCCAGTCACTCACCGTTCATACACCTCTCACTGCTGTCTGCCCACTGATGCAACTAGCCTCGCTCTGTCAAAGGACAAGTGAAATCACTGTGTTCTCTGCCAGAGAGCTGCCCCACAGGGCACAGCAGACCTCTCCTGTCTCCCCGCTGCTCCCATCGGCAGTGAATTTCACTTGACCTGCCTGTTCTGCTCCCCACTCTCTCTGGTGAATCCTCTCACCCCCTGGTCCTATGGCCTGTACCCCAGTTCTTCTATGCATAATTAATTATTATTTTAAAGAGGCAAGGGGACATCTTCAAACCTCCACTTTCTGCAAATGCCACTGAGGCATTTCCTCTTTTGAAAGTAAAAGTTCCTTTTGAACAATGGGATTTAACAGAGCTACCTATAAGCAAGGTCTTTTTGACACATGAATAGATGATAAAGACCCTTTAGACACTAACAAGGAGGAATGGAGTGGGAAAACACTGAACAGTCACCAAAAGCGATCAAGAGAATGAAAGAGCAAGAAGTACTGGCAGAAAGATTTACAGGATGCTTCAGATTCTTTAAAGCATGAATGATCAATTCATTTGATAAATATGCATTGGACACTTCCCATGATTCAAGGCATGGGATACGAAAATAAAAGTGAGACTTAAAGCACTTGAATGCATGCAATCCACATTTGGTTCATTTGCAGTTGATGAAAGTATTTGATTCATCCAAATTCCCCACCAGTCTCACCACTAAATCACCCCAGCACTGGTGCTGGGAGAAACAAAAAAATGTAGAGCAAAGAGTGTGAAGGAGCAAATGCTAGAGCTTTTGTCCAAAGCAGAAGTGCTGAATTTAAGAGGAAAGGGAAGCCTCAAAGTTGACTACAAGTCCGAATGATTTCAAGTCGAATGACTAAGACAAGAACAGCACATTGAATATGTGCACTAATTCCAACTGATCCATTTCATCGTGATGTTGTTTTCCTGTTCGGTTTTAATTTCCACTGTTCCAATCCCCACACCAAAAAGCAAGTAAGCTAAAGTTGTCTGTCCTCTGAGCATCGCAGCCCTAAGCCCATGTGCAGTACCTAGTGTCAGCTCACAAGAAGCCTGCAGCCAGGCCCACGCTCTCATTCTGTCCAACATTAAATATTAAACACCAGCATGTAATGAAACTTCTCCTAAGGGCAGGCACACATTTTTCACATAGAAACATGCAGCGCATGCATGAGTAATGAAGTTACTGGCTAATTTCAATCCCTCGGAGTTTATTTTTAGTCCTAATCTAATTGAAAGAGTCGAGAAATATCAACACTGGTTCTACCACATCACAATACATTTCTTCATGGAATAATGAAGTGTCTATCCAAAGGCTGCTAGGATTTGGATTTATTTCCCTCTTAAGCACCCTTCTCTTAAGCTGGAAAATATTAGGTTGAACTTGAATTATTTTGTGGAACCTGGTAAGTTTCTGTTCAATAAGTACTTTTGTTGTTAAACCATATTTTATTCCATTGCACTTTTACAGCGGAGGCAATAAAGTTTATTTTTGAAGCCAAATCTGCTCTACAATAAACCATTCTAGAGATGGCACAGTTTATGCATTCATAAAATGTTTCTGAATTTAAGGATATATATATTACTAGGGAGTTATTGGACCTAAGAGTTGCCAAATAGTTGCAATAGTTTTGAAATAATAATAAGGACAGGTATAAACAATAAAAGCTACCAAAGGGTTTCTGGGAAAATAAATTGCATTTAGAAGTCTTAAAGAGTTTCCTAGAAGGAAACAAAAAATTATGGGCTTCGTCTCAGCAAGATATCAAATGTAAGGATAACACCCAGTCCCATATATCAATTTTATGTCCGGGACTCCAAAGCTTCTAACTACGTTATTTTTCCTTGCTTGGGGAAATGGGGCGATCATACAAATGTTTGTGAATGCAGATCTGCATTTATTAGCATAGCCAAGGACACGCAGGATGCCATCAGTTTGAATCACCAGGTATTCATGGTCTGCAGGGATTCAAGGCAGCAACTTGACTAGTCAGTGAGGACCTGACAAGGTGATGCAAAGCGGCGCTTCAGGTGAGCTGGGTAACCCCTAACAACACCATGGCAGGCTTCACACTGGCAGATGTCAGGGCTGCAAAGGAGCCTCTGACTGCTGAGGAAAACGGAGATTCCAAAGTCTGACAGGCAGCAACTGCCTCCTTTGCATGACAAAGTGACCCCCACCAGAGAAGTTCCCCCTAGGCCAACATCAGGAACATACTGGGGCTGGTTTGGGGAGCACAGAGCTGCTTTGCTTTGCCTTGCGCATGGGGTGTATGTGTGTGGGGGTCAAACTCAAGTTTCCAATCTCCATTCCCACTCCCACCCAGCTGTGTCTGAATTAATAAACATGTTCAGCAATAACAGACAGCATGATGGGGGCCTATTTCCATCCCCTCAAACCCCAGAAATATAGCAGTCACCCCAAACTCCTACACCAGAGGGACTCATCTCTCCTTGCATCAATTCCACCTGACCATCATGGAATCTGCTTTTTCAAAGTCTGAGGTGCCACTCAGCAGAAAGGTTGCTGGCTCCCGGACTCCACTTATCATTTTGGCATGGAAGCCAGGCTGGTTCCTGCGGTTCAAGCGGACTCACCTTTGAGCTGGCAGAATCGGCTGTTCAGCAGTGGACTCCTGTTGGGGTCATGTCCACTGCTTCTGCAGAAAGCTATTCCAAACATGAGCATGTCCAGTTGTGTGTGTGACACTGAAAGCCTCTGAGAGACTTTGCAATTACGGAGTGTGTCCTTTTCCCCACCCTGAGTTCACCCTTCTCCGTTTCTAAAGCCAGCATGTTGACTTAAAGTGCCAAAACTGGGGCCCTCCCTGTTGGCACAGCGGGTTAAAAGCACAGCACTGAGAAGCTAAAGACACTTCAGCATGAGTTCGATCTCCGCCTGCCCCAGAGGTGACCCACAGGGCGCGGTAGACCTCTCCTGACCGGCCCGCTGCTCCCCTCAGCAGTGGACTTCGTGGATCTGCCTGTTCTGCTCCCCGCTCTGTCTCTGTGGAATCCTCTCACCGCCCCTGCACCTCTGACCTGTACCCCAGTTCTATATGCATAAACAAGTAAATCTTAAAAAAAAAAAAAGGGTCAAAACTAAGAACAGTTAAGTGACTTTGCTAAATTTACCCTGATGGTAAATACTAGAAGCATGAAAGGACACAGGCGCTTGACACCCAGGGTCACTGGCTGGTGATTCATGAGCATTTTTGGTCATGGGGCATTTTTAAAAATACATACTAAAGACTAGAAAGAAAGAAAAAAAAAGCTGGCTATTTTACAAAAAGATACAGATTCTAGAAGCCCCTGTAAAATTGGAATACTCTTGGAAGCTCTGACGATTCTCAGCTAATAACAGGGTAGGAGATGGGGGCATTTTTGTCAAGGACCACTTCACCCCAAAGGACTCATTTATCTAATCTGCCTGAAACTCGAGCTTGTCACCACATGATTAAATCCTAACGCAGTAGGAGGAAGCATGGCCGACCGGAAGTCAGAGCTGCGAGATGGGGCCACGCCATCCCCACTCGGCTGTCCTCTTCCGGGTAGCGTCTGCAGCGTGCTGCCGGGTCGTGCCCACCAGCTCGCACAGACATCGCCTAGCAGGCGTGCCCCGCCTCAGAGGTATTTTTTAAAGATTTATTTATTTATGCATACAAGAACTGGGGTACAGGTCAGAGGTGTGAGGGGTGAGAGGATTCCCAAAGACAAAGCGGGGAGCAGAAGAGGCACATGTACTAAAATACACTGCTGAGGGGAGCTGCCCGCGGGTCAGGAGAGGTCTGCTGTGCCCTGTGGGTCACCTCCCTAGCTGGGGGTTGAACTCATGCTGCAGCGGCTGCAGACAGCTTCATAGTGCTTCGCTTTAACCCATGGTGCACCAGGAAGGGCCCCTCATAGATATTTAAACAGTAATGGAGGAAAGGAACATAATTACTCTGAAAAAAATCTGACAGTACTCTGGTGAAATGATCTTATCATTCTAAATGATCTACACATTTCTGGAGGGAAAAGCTACTGGATTTCAATCACTTTCTCTAGCCCTATTTTTCTACCTTCCTAGTTTAAAGCAAATGCCGCTTCACCTGGCCTCCTGCTCCTGCTCATTTTCCTATGGCTCCTCGGCTGGTCAAGGACTCCAGGTCTTTAGAGACTCCCAAAAGGTCATTTTGATCATTGCTAGCATAATGTTAAAGAAACACGGGCCAAGTCAGGAATTTATCACAATTTCTACTCTGCTAGTTAAAAGACCTAGTTTGAAAAGGGGAAAAAACATTAAGGCAACATTGATTGAATCATTGGCAGATTCAACCTGAACCCAGGTTACATTTTATGAATTCAATTCCATTTGGAGACATGAATCTACTGGTGGAAAACAGATGTCGAGCTGCGAAAACAATGACATTGCAGAGTTTTTCATTTCATAAAAATCAAATCACAGCTCTAACCAGAAGCTCCAAAGAAAGCAGCCCACACAGGTAGAGTCAGATGAGGGGTGACTGGACAGGAAGAGCAGTGTCGGGGGGCTGCAGAGAATGCACCTCCTCCAGCACCACTCAGGGGAAGGGGCCGCCTGAAGCAAGGGGTGGACTGTCCCAGGCCCTGGGTGGGGCTGGATGGCCACAGCTCTGTATGGTGAATCTACAGGCCCCGAATCAGCAGACGCGCCCACATCTAGAGACCAGGAAGAGACGGGATTAAGGAAGAGGGAGATGCCTGGCCAGTACTCCCAGAACCCAGTAACAGTGGCTGTAGACCCACTTTCCAATGAACCCGATTCAACTGACACAGTCTTATTAGGAAGAAAAACAGACTTCGGGGACATTTTTTCCCCACAGACCAAGAGATATTCTTAGATGTATTTTATTTACACTTGGGCAAACCACTTAATTTTTTCCTGGCTCTGTTTTCTGATGAGTGAGATTTAATAAAAAAAAAAAAATTAATTCAAGCCCCAGTAACTTTCCTACCCATCCCAAGTATGACTCTACAGGTTCCTTAGTTCAGATAGTTTATCAATATAGCAAAGGGGGTACTTCATTTCTTCTGAACTATAGAGTAGAACATAAAAGCTAATGATCCAATGACAAAAAAAGCCCTGCCCCCAAAGTTAAGGCAACTGGAGGAATGAACAGATGGAGCACAGCAGATTATTAGGACTGCAAAACCAGTCTGTGTGAGGCATGGATGCACCATGCTGTACTGACTGCCGTTATACACTTGCCCAAACTCACAGGATCACAGGAGTGAGGCTGTGGCTGTGGGTTCATCAAGTGTAACAGAGGGGAAGGTGCTATACATTTGAGGGGGATGGGGTTCTCTCCAGGCCTTCCTCTCAGTTTTGCTGTAAACTGAAACTGCTCTAAATTATACAGTTTTTAAAAAAAGAAGAAGAAAGAAACCAGAAAAAGAGTTCCAAACAGAAACGCTGATGAGCTGCTAGACCAGTGAAAAGTGTGAGTACTGGGCAGCATGTGCATGAGCCTCCAGACAAGCTGGGCCCAAATACTCCTCAAGCAGATAAAAACGACCCTCTGTGCCTCCACCTGCACCCCTAGGTGTGTCAGTGAACCCACAGCCTTTTCATGTGTCCCAGTGCATTGACTCCAAAGTCATTTGCAAGTTTCAGGGTGAGAGGCAAGTCCCAGAGGCAGGGAACAGGAAGCAGAAAGACACGTCCAGACACCACGCGCAGAAACACATCACCACGACTTCTCTCCGAGTCTGCACGAAGCAGCCACAGGCTTTTCAGATGCTGGTGATAGTCACCGTAAATGTTTCTCAAAAGCATGCTTCTTGCAAATGTTTGGTTTATGGGAGGGAAGCCCGTTCCAGGTCCCAAATTCATGTTCCCAATGGGAAGGCCAAGCCCTTGCTGTCCCTGCGACTTTGCTCTGAGTCATGTCCAGAGAGCCGCACCCCTGAGCACGCAGTGGTAGCGCAAGCTGGCCAGATTGAATTAAATGCTTTACAGACAGCCCTGGGGAATGACTCAACCATTGTTTGGTATTCTTAAGTCAGCCTGACTAAGGAAGGCAAGAGAAGTCAGGTCTCTTTGCCAACTGCACTTATAATTGAAATGCTGGTTGTTCATTTTTACTACTTACGCTCAAATAAACTGGAGCACGGGTTCTGGGAAACCTGTTCCATTTAAGTCTGATTCCCTCCAAATTTTCTTGCAATATAATAGTGAACTTGGACCCCACACTTCTCTCGCTAAAACATAAAAATGTCTACACCCTGAAGCATTTTACTCCGTCTTCGATCTATTTTCAATGCAAGACACGTTAGAGATATGAATTTTCCAGGACAGAGTTGTATGTCTTTAGTCTCCTCCCTTCTATGTTTTCTTCTTCCTATCCGCTAAAAATAACATCTCCTTTGACATGTGGGATGGTTAATTTTAAGTGTCAATCTGACTGAATCACAGAGTCCCCAGGTATTTGACTAAATATTATTCTAGACGTTTCTGTGGAAGTGTTTGGATGAGATTAACATCTGAATCCAAAGGCTGAATAAAGCAGACGCCCTCTCTCCTGTGGGTGGCCTCATCCCATTAGTTGGAGGCCAGAATAGAAGAATGGCTGACCTACCTGCAAATGGGGAGGTGAGGAGGGAGACTCCCCCAGTTGATTTCAGCTCTTTCCTGCCTTTGAGCTTGAACTGAAACATCAACTTTTACTGGGACTGGAATCTGCCAGGACTCACTAGAACTACACAATCAGCTCGTTGGGCCTCCAAACTCATGTGAAGCAAGCCCTATATAGAAGTGCCATATTATACCTCACTATATATTAGCCCTCCTAAGATAGACAGGTGTCTGTGTGTCTGTGTCTGTGTGTCTGTGCTGATTCTGTTTCTCCTAGGATTTGTCAGCCTCCATATTAACATGAACCAATTCCTATACATATTACTTCACATACAGATCAACGCATACATATCCATGTACACTGAAATCCATCCTCATGGCCTGTTTCTCTGCATAACGTGACTAATACAACAGGGTCACCAGCAAACAATACATTTCCCTCCTCTCCTCTTTGACAAATATTATAGCTAAATTAGTTATAGTAGTTACGTTAGTTTGGGTGAATGAGGAGGTAGGTTACCTTCTACGTGAATATTATGGTCCCACAAGTTCACGTTTTTATTGGAAATACATGGAGTCATGTCAGAAACAACCTGAATTCCAATATTTTCTTAGTGGATACTTGACACACTTTTCTCAGGCACAGCTAATCCTATTTTTGTGACATGGAAAAACTGTATCACAAAGACAGAAAAATGCAGTCTAATGCATTCAGTGTAATGGGAAAAAATCAGGTGGCTTTTGCTCTCTAAAATAGGAACATCTATTATTTTTATTACTGTTATTTGAATAGGAGAATAATGATGGCATCCATAAATGCTTATTTTTACTGACTTTTTAAAAGCTTTGCCTTTCTTTCCACAAGAAGCCACACACAAATAAATCACAGCATTGTCTTACATGTTGTATAAAATGTTTACTCTTTTCTATAAGATCCTGTAACTCACAGGCCTTTCGACATCAGTCCTGTGTCAGTATCAGGGGCAGGCAAAGCAGACCTTCTCCTAACTGATAGCATTTCAGACATACTGTACAACCAAGTTGCATTGCATGTCCACAGCTCTCGCTGAATGGACTTCTGTGGGGAGAGCATCATAAGCCTTCTGGAAGACATTTGGCTTGCTGCATACTGAGTCAGGACAGAAGAGGAGAAAATGGTGGTTTATAGAGCCACTTATTAATAGGTGGTGAGTAGGATATTTTTTCTTTGCTGAACTGCACTTCAGGTACTTGTAAAAATTCCTTTTAATTTCTTGCAATAACTGGCATTGCGAGTGTGTGTATCTACTTCTCATTTATTTACTCAATAGTGTTCTCATGAACACTAGCATTTACTTTTAGTAACATCTCTGAGAAAACCTAGAGTGGGTTTCACTGAATATATCAATGACTATTATTCACTGAATATATCAGGATGCCCACACATATTCTTTTTTTTTAAATATGCAAGTTTTATTCATTCTCTCAATAGAAGAGTAAAAGACTTCATTATTATTTTAATAATGTAATGGTTTATTTTTACATCATTTTCTGCTTTTTTCCATCTCAGTTGCAATCCCTGTGGGCTTCCCATCACCAAATCACCCGTGTGCTATCACCATAGATACAAAGATATTCTTAACATTGAAATTGTCTAGTCCACTAGACGGAACCTGAAAATTATTTTCAAAAGCTACAGCCAAAATTTAAGAATGCTCACTTATACCAGTGCAGAAAAAGATCACACCTCTGTTGTTTTGCATTAAAATGAAAAAATGCACATGATCACTTTTTTTTTTAATATGGAAGAGAGAGGGGGGCACAGGAATCTCATAATATATATTCTAAGAACATTTTGGAAAGAGGAAATGCATCTATTTATTTTAAATGCTAAGGTTGAACATTTTCAAACATGATCCCACACAGGGAGTGGATATCTGCCATTTTGTATTTGAAATATTTAGAAAGTAAAGGCACAACTCAAGCATACTGACCTATTTCAAGGATGTTTCCAGTCTAGAACTTTACTTTATGAGGCATCAAGCCTTCCGAAGCCCAGATAACTCCCTAAGTACCTTAGCTTCATTTTCCACAAGCAAGCAAGGATCAATTTGTAAAGAGCAAGATTCTGCTTGCCAAAACATCAGTCAGACAGCAATGTTCAAAGTGGCAAGTTCAAGTGGGGACTTCTGATTCCACACAGGAAGCAGAGTGCGCTCTCATCAGGCTGGCCTCAGACGCCAGGAGAACAGGGGAGAGGGATGCGGTCCCATAAAGTGGTCTTGGCTTCGGCAGCCCTGTTCAAAACAGGAGAGTGAGAAATACTTGCAATAAACAGCTGGAGTCGACATGCACTGTTCCTTTATTGCTAAAGACGCTTCAGTACTCCAACCGTCACAGCCAAATCAGCCAATAGACGTCGGCATTGCCTAAAAATAGTTTAGTGCAGAAAATAAATGGAAGGCTGATCTCCACTTTCCATGAAAGGCCGTATTCGTAAACAGCAGAGCCAAATGGCATGATGAAGTGGGCCTTGAGGGTCAAAAATTGTTTTTGCTTCTACAATCAGTTTCCACTTTGCTCAAGCAAATAGTCACTCACCTCTGTGTCATGCAGGAGGTGAGCTTCTGAAAACTCAAAGATGAATTGTTATCAATGAAAAACCACTTGGCAGTTTTAGGAAACCCAGAAGTTGCAAGTAGAGACTTTACAAGTAGAGACTTTACACAATCGCCAAAGTGCTCCCCATTTCTGTATTTTATCTATTTTTATTTTATTTCTATTTCATCAGCAAAAATCCGAAACCACCAAATGCAAGGGCAAGAACACGGGAGCACGGGAGAAAGTGATGTTCTGGTCTCTAACCACCCGTGTGGAAGTCGAGAAGCCTCTGTGCATACCAGGTTCCCTAACCCCTTCCAGCTCTCGCTTTTTTGCATAACGGTTATTAGCATCTGATGTGTGAATAAGACCAACGATTCGTTTTGTTCAGTGCCTGAGTCTCCATTTGGAACTGAAGTTCTGTGAGGACAAGGATTTTCATTTTATTTATGCTGTCTGCTCACCCAGCTGCACAGGATGAGGCCCGTGGAGGGAGGGAGAAGGAGGGAGGGCAAAAAGGAGGAAGGAGGAGGGAGGGACAATAAAGAGAGTGCTAGAAACAGGGGAAGTGTCAGAAGTATAGCTACGGGGTTTAAGGCGGGCAAGTTTCCGATGACTGTAATGCTGATTGTAATGCTGAAAACGTCAAAATATAAAGAGTGCATTGAGTTGTATTCCATTTCCACTAAATTCCAGAAATGCACAATTAGTATTACACTATATGCATCAGTGGGATAACAGTGGTGGGACATACACAAATCAGGCTGTCGCTGGCCTGGAGAGGGTAATGGGCTACAAAGGACACAGAGAGGGTTGGAAGGTTCTGGAAATATTCAGTCCCCTAAGTGGAGCTGTCAGTTATGCATTTTATTATTATTCCCAAGGCAGCATATGTGTAATAAGCATGCTTATGAATTTCATAATTAACACAAGTGCATCTAAGCACTTAAGAGCCACTACCCGCTGAGAAAGTCAGGCTTGACAAGACACAAATTCGTCAACAGGGGTAAATTCTGGACACAGCAACAAGCAAACTGGCCAGATGGAGTTATCTGTATTTCTTTTTTTTTTTTAATAAGCATTTATTTTATTTATTTATGTATAAAGAGCTGGGGTACAGGCCAGAGCTGGTGGGATGGGGTGGTGAGAGGACCAACCAGAGACAGTGGGGAGCAGAACAAGCGGATCCATTGAAATCCACTGCTGAGCAGTGGGGAGCAGCAGGGAGACAGGAGAGGTCTGCTGCGCCATGTGGGTCAGCTCCTGGCTGGGGATGGAACTGCAGTAGCTTCATAGTGCTGTGCTTAATTTAACCCCTTGCACCACCAAAGAGGCCCTGTAATAATCTGTATTTCTAGATGCTTTCTTTACACAGTGGTTGAAGAAACTGGTCTCCAATGTTCACTTCATTTGTATATTTTTAAATCTATAATTCAGTATCAAATAAAAAAATCCAAATAATCATTAACAATTATTTAAAGAAGAAATCTTGCCCTGCTTAAGAAGAATTTGGGAGATTGACACAAAAGCCTGAGGAAATATTTGCTTAGGGATGATTAAGGTCATTTGAGTTAAATGCCTTGAAGACTCAATGCTCCCAATGATCTTAAGCCACTTACACAGCAACCTATATCAATGACAGGTCAATAAACCTGAGAAAAAGTAAAAAATCAGTTGCCTATGTCTGCACAAATTAATGTTTCCACTGTATGTTCAGTCATGTTTCATTCAGAATTTATTACTGAGTGGCTGCCATGTGCTAGATAATGAGGTGCTAAGTAAGTATAAAAACGGTTAGGTGTTGTCAGTGAGCTTCTGTGCCACTAATTTCTGTGCCACTAGATTTTTTAAAATGTACGAGTGATATTATAAGATATACACACAAGTGGAAAAACTCTAAGAGAGTAACAACAATGAGGCTGAGTGTTAAGACACAGATTCTGTGTGCAGGGACCAAGGATGCCTCAATCAATGAAAGTGTGTAGTCAAAGAGGGGATGAACATTTCCTTCTCATGTCACGAAAAAAAAATTGTCCATTGCTGAAAGAAAGAAAACTGACTACAGGAGAAAACACACACATATGTCACGATGAAATTTCACTCAGTTTATACAGCAAAGCGAAAGGAAAAACAATAAAGTTTCTCTAATCTCCTCCAGAGACAATGGTTTATACAAGGAGACAAGATACGAGGTTAACACCCAGAGTGTTTACTTTTTAAGGGGCTGTGAAATCTTCAATCTCAGAGACATTTGATTCAAATTCTTAACATCGATGTAAAAGTAATCACTGTGCCTCCTGGTGTTTCACTGTCAAAATCACCAGCAGATGTTGGAAATCTTTCAAACCTTTGCCCTCACTCGCTGATTTTCCTCGTTCTCCTTTCTTATAGATGTTCTGCTTCAGCAAATACTGGGGGGTGTTTTTGACCAAGTAGGAACCCAACAGAATAGTATTTCTGTCCCTTTTCACTGGGTGTGTATGAACCACGCAGAGGATAACAATCTCATGATCGACATGAGATTCCTGGGTCACTTTTAGAGAATGTAACTTTGGAGGGGCTGTTTACGTTGATTTCATTTCTTCATTTACATATTAAAGAAATTAGACTTTTCAAGTGAAATGCACACTAACTCTCACATTCGATGAAGACTGGTGGCAATAGGGTTTCTGGCCATCTGAGACATGTCCTATCTGTACACTTCAGGCCTTCTCTATATGCCTCTGGTTTCCCTCCTTGACATCAACTTCCTACTCATTCTCTTTCCCCCAAACACAACTTCCTTCTTGTGTGGTAATCTAACACACCGCTCTAAAGGTCTCTACTACAACTACTACTTCTAACAGCCTGCCAACTAAGCACTGCGAACCCAACACAGCTCTGGAGATTTCCGCTGCAGGATTCATTTCATTCTCCCAATAACCCACAGTGAAGGACCTCATGGAGATGACATGGTTCATCTCTGGAGGACCCAGGGCTGAACGTGACGGCAAGTTCCAGAGCGGCCGCCTCTGATGGCCGTCATAACACCAGAACCAGGCTGAGCTCATGGGCATGAGAGGATTGTCTGTCACTCTAAGGAGAAGCCAGGACAGGGGTGGGAAGAGCACAGGAGAGAACTGAGGTGGTGCTTCGGGGAATGGGTGGTGGGAATTTTTTTTTTAAGATTTATTTATTTATTAGTACAGAACTGGGGTACAGGTCAGAGATGCAGAGGGTGAGAGGATTCACCAGGGACAGAGTGGGGAGCAGAACAGGCAGATCGACGAAGTACACTGCTGAGGGGAGCAGCGGGCGGGCCAGGAGAGGTCTGCCACGCCATGTGGTCACCTCCGGGGCAGGCAGGGATCGAACTCATGCAGAAGCAGCTTTAGATTCTCAATGCTGTGCTTTAACCCACTGCACCACCAGGGAGGGCCGGGTGGTGGGAATTTTATGGGGAAACCATACAGTGTACAAAACTGAAGGATGATGAAATGGCTATATTTAAAAAAGAAAAAGAAAAAAAAAAAGACAAAATTCAGTTCAGGATGAGAGAAAGTCTCTACAAAATGAATGCAACTTGGCCACGATTCAATGTGGGTTGAAGTCTAGAGGGCCTCCTGTGTGGCCTCACCTACCAAAGGTGCCCTACCCTGGATCCTGATAAGTGGCTCCAGTTGAGTTCAAAGCCTGGGGTTACATTAGGGATGCAGATGCCAGAATGTGCTCTTTCCATATTTACTCCCTAGGGCAGGGCAAACCTGGTACTGAGAAACCACACATGCCACTTACAGCCGAAGCCAACCTGGCACCTGCATGATTCCTTTGGCCAGCTGCCCTTGGCCTGACAGAAATAAATAACAAGCATGAGCCAGGCTCCTGCTCTGTGTTCTGATGGACAGGGAAGCTTTATCCTTTGGAAAGTGCTAAACCCAGCGCAACCTCCTCTGGTTCCTGGAATGAGCGACCAGCCACTGAGGCTGCTGGGATAGCTTCACTCTATAAAATATTTCCTGGCAGGATTTTTTTCTTTCTCTTTCTAAAACATATTTAAAATACAGCAAAATATGCCATTCTTACCACTGTCATTGTCACAATGCTGTGTCACCATCATTACCCATTTCCCACATTTGTCATCACCCAAACAGAAACTCTGTGCCCCTAAAGTAGCAGTTCCCCATCTCCCTCCTACCCAGCCTGGCTGCCACGTAGTTGCTTTCCGTCTCTGGGAACTTGCCTGTCCCAGAGTCCACAGAAGAGGAACCTGGTGACGTCTGTCTTTCTGGGTCCTACTGCTTAAAGATTTCACCTTCAGCTCTTCATGGTACAACTAAGAACTATCTACCTGAATGGCAGGAAAATGGGGGGGTGTCCCCACTTTCCACTCCCACTGCTTTTCTCCAGGGAGTTATCTGACTCCCAGGGATTAAATTTCCAGGGATTAAATAGGAAGAACAATCCCAAAGGCCTACCTCACCGGGCCAGAAATAAGGCTCTCATGTAATGGCCACCAGCTACTCTGGATAAAGTAATTGGTGACTCGTGTCTGAGGGGCTGATATGTCCAGTAAGTTCCTTTTTGTTAAAAATGTCATGGGGCCCTCTTGACATTCTTCAAGCCTTTTTCATCTTACTTTCAGAAGTCTTTCCCCGAGACATCAGATGAAAGAGACCCACGACACCCCTTAAACTGAAGTACACGTAATTCTAAGAGGAATGGTGATATGAGTGGCTAAGATAGTTTTATTTCTTAGACATTTACTAATGATAGGTTATGTGGTCATCGCTGTGTTTTACATGCTAAAGGGGTGGGATTTGGGGGAGGCACATGTGGCCAGAGTGCCACATGTCCAGGATGGACATGCTTCCCGCAGGACAGGAGGAAGTGGCCGGTGGCGCTCAGCCAACGACATGACGGGTAATGGAAGGAAGATACCAGGCTGGCAAGGCGGCACGGCGGGCGTCTTTCCCAGTGGCTGCCCAGCCCCGGTGTGGCAGGCAGGTCAGTGGGAGGCTTTCAACATTGAGGTGCAACCTTCTGCCCTTTCGAAGATCAGATGAACGACCTCACGTCTCTAAATTCCTCAAGGCTAGTGGGTTCCATGAAGCAGGCAAGAGACCACAGGGATGACATGGAGGAAAGGAAGGCGGGACCCGTGAGTCCCGACACGAGGCTCTCTGCTGGGAACACAGCGAGGGGGGAAGGTTTTCACGCTTCTCCTAGTGCCAGCCTAGGACGGAGCAGGGGTGGTAAGTACTGCGCTCACACACACACAGCACACACACGCCAACCTCCAGTCTAGAAAAACAATGAAGCATCCAGTTCATTGCTTTGAAAAAATTCTCAATATCCTTGTGTAATTACTAAAGACAGATGAAAATGCGAGTGGAAATGACTCGAGCTGGATACAGAGAGCAAGAACCACAGCTGGAACATAGGAACATGAGCCTCCAGCGGACACTGCCGCACCGCGGGGGACGCCAGCAGGCCTTGAGCTAGGCAGGCGAGGCAACCATCCCTCCC
>NW_004567108.1:5474646-5517516 GCF_000260355.1 Condylura cristata | reverse complement strand
TCCTTTCAAGTCCGAAAGAGTAAAATTCTTGCTCTTGATAATATCTCGCATAATGCCTCCAGCACAGACCCGGGTGTTACTACCAGTTGGGTAATTATGCAGGAATAATTCCCTGAGCCTCAGGTTGTGCAGAGAAGCTTGCTGAACACAGAGGCTTTCTGCCATGAAAGGGAAACTATTCAAGTGTGGGTGCCTAAGAGCTAAAGAAAAGGGACGCCATGGCAACATAGATGCTCTCGGGTCAAGTGCATGTTCTGAGAAAGCAAAGGACATGCAAATGAACAGAGCTAATGGGCCGAGCCCCACACCCGGCGGGGCTGTCGCTCATCAACTCCTGGTCGTTGTGCAACATGACAACTCCGTGCTGGGGACAAACACAAACAGAGGGCGCGAGGCAGAGGCTTCCTGGTAAGGGCTTTCTGCCTCGTTCTCCCAGTTGAAAAATGTGGATGTTCATTTCACTTAAAATTGGCAGAAAATAATAACTCCCACCCTGTTTTGTATGGCCAAAAGCCCAGATTTAAATTTTAACATTTGCTCATATGCTACTGTTTTAGTGCAGTCTTGAACTGTTTCAGCTGCTCGAAAGGGGAGGTCAGCAGAGGTGGGTGGGCGCGTGGACCGCGGCGGGCTTGAGCCAGGTGAGCTGTAAGGTGATGGTCGTCTCGCTACCTCGGCAGCTCCCGGTGTGCTGAGGCACTTTGAGCAAAGAGTTGAGGAGGATTTGGGCCACCACAAAGTGATCTGAACTTGTTTGAAGTGTTAAACAAGCTTCAGGAACAAAAAGGTTTAAAGCAGCCTGATGGTGAAGGACATGGTGTCTGCAAGAGGCCCTGGACCCATGTCCTCCGCCCCAGCTTGGGGAGAGGGTGTCCCAGCTCCTGCCCCCCCCCCCAGCTGCATCTGTGCAAGGAAGGAGCCAACATGTTCAAAATTCTCAATGGTTCCTTCAAGAACTCAATAGCACCTTCCAGAATTCCATCCCTTTGGTCTATTTTTATTTTGCAAAATCAAAGTCACCGTGGCCCCTCGTCACTGGCCACACTCAGCTACCGGAGCCAGCCGGCCCGACACATCCCAGAAGTCATTTGTTACTTGATTTTTATTCCAGGCGCCAGCTATCTCCCCACAGCTCAGTGATGTGGATGTAAATGAGTTTTCCAAGCCTCCTTCTTCCAGGGAAAATAAAAATACTTAACGTTGCTTTTGAAAAATGCTGCCAAGCTTCTAGGCTTACATATTTCGTGGGCATTTTTTATTTACAGCACCCCTGAGAGGTAGGAAGGAAAGTCTAATCTGGGAGAATGTTCCTCTTTTGAGAAATTTAGCCACCGCTGCCCAAAGGAGAGAGGGTCGAAGCATTTCCCAGAGGCCTTTGCACAGAAGCTCCTGCTGATGGCTCCCGCCAAACCCCTGCCCACACACCACAGAGCAGCGCTGTATCAGCTTGAAGCCTGGCTTCTGGACGCATCTTCTTCCCCTCGGCTACCTAGCTTCCGCCCCTGAACCCACAAAACTTTCTCCCACGGGGACCAGCTTGGGAGCTAACAGAAATGGAAGCGTAACAGAGTGATTAGGGTGAGCTCCACAAACTTTCTGAAAACAGCAGAGGAGTGTCCTGGAGGTTTTGAGGCCATTGTCAAATTCAAGGTTGTTACAGAGAAACTTACCCAACACAAGAGAAAACACATTTCTGCATCTTATTCGTGGAATCCAAAATACAATCATAAAATTGTAGCTTGTCGAATCAAGGCTACTAATGAAACATTGACATTATTTTCTGGCAGAGGACAGAAAACATGTGCCTTTATTTGGGTTCACAAATCATCGACCTAAATGGCTGTTCATCTGCAGAAACCAGCCTCGGCGCTAGGGCTTTATCAGGTGGCTCAGGCTCAGTTAGCCAATCCCGGGCTCAGGCATTGAGAGGCTGGAGACACTGCGCTGGAATTTGGTTCTGCAACTTGTTTGACGGAGTCGGACTGCACTTCCCGAGGACATAATTTCCTGCGAGCATTTCATGAATGGATTTTAACTCCGATTATACGTCCTGGGATTAATGCTAAGTGCCACGTGTTCCTCCCACATTAACTCATTTGACAGTCACAGCATTCCTACAGGGAAGATAACCATGCCCATCTGCGTTAGGAGTGAGGAGGCTGAGGAACGAGTTTAAGGGAAATGCCCATGGGTACCCAGCCAACTGCCAATGTGGGCAGGGAAGTAGGCACTGGTGCCCACACGCCATGTGTGATGAATGTGAGTTATTACCCATTTTATCCTTGTTAATGAGGTATGTCAAGGAGGGAGTTAGGATGGATTTTTAATGTACATTCCAGAACACAGACATCAGAATGAATTTTCTCCTTCAAAGGAGTTCACCTTTATTTGGAGGTTCTGTAAGTTCTGAACAAAACCTCGACTGTTCAGAATGATTTTGATTTTACCCTTCTAAGCCATAGCTTAGTAACACTAGGGGCATTTCACCTCACACCGTTTCGAAACTGTAAGCCAGTGTGTCAATTAAGGAACCAGTAGACAGTCTACATCTGACCCGAGAAGGGAACACCTACCATTGGCCATGGCCTCATCGTCCATGGCCTCGAAGGTGTTCGTCAATGTGTCAGTCTCCATCACCCTGAATCCCTTTCTAGGCTCGCCCCACCCCCGACCCACAGTGCTGGAAGCCATCAGGAAACTAGACCACCTGGCCTGACTTCACGCACCCGTGGGGTCCTTCACAGATTGCCCATGGGCTCCTGCCCGTCACGCAATGGCACAAACATGCAAGATGCGCCTTTCTAAACACTAGCTGAGGCCCCCGTCAGCCTTTACTAGCTAAAGAGACAGGAAATAGTCCCCAGGAGGTCATCGGTTTTCTTCATTTAAAGATTTCTGACATTTCTTCATTGCAAATTTTAAAAGTCCAGTGTGCATTTTCTGGTTGCAGTATATCTTGACTCAAATTAGCCTCATTTCCTGGGTGCAACAGTCACATGGAGTTAGCAGCAACCAGCCCACAGTACAGATCTAATTCCTACCCAGCAGCCAAGAATCAGTTCAACCTCTTCCATCCTGCGAGATTTCCCTAGTTCCTGCATCCCTTAAGCGCCTTCTCCTTCTTTGAAATCCATTACACTGATAACCAATCCATGCTGTGGGTGCTTTTTCCATGTAATTCGTGACTGTAAGTTCTGCTTTCACAACCAGGCTCCAAACATATTCAGAATAACATCTGTTTTTTCTATCATCATGGCAGACACAGCCACTGAGCAAATATGTATTAATTTGTTAATGATGAATGAATAAATTAAATGTCAGTGATAAATAAAGGGGAAATTGTGATAAATTGATGGTGGAATTATTAACAATTGAAAGAAGTTGAAGAAAATGACAAGCCATATGAAAATGTTGTTAGCCTCCCATACACTGTTATTCGATTTCATCTGTATTTTCTATATGTGAAAGTTTCAATTGCTGGCATGTTAAAACTGCTTGCAGTCATCATGAACAAAAGGAAATAGCTCTAGAGGAAATAAAATTATACAGTGGGAAGAAGCTTTCATTCACACAGGTTTGGGGTTCTGTGGATTACTTGGTGAAGTTATCGCTAGACTAGACAGCCAGGCCCTCCTGTCCTGTTCAAGCTGAGCCCCCAGCCCGGAGGCCATTCAATCCCAGCATGCCATTGCTCCTAATTATTCTTTCTAAATTAAGTGAATTGACCTGCTAGTAAAAAGAGCATCTCTTATGATCATCTGTTGTTAACTTAGGAAGAATAGGGCTAGTGAGGTGTTAGGAGCAGGGCCCAAACTCAAGAAAGATTTACTGACTAGTAATAGCTATCAGTACTTGAACCATGATGATGAAAAGAAGCGTACGACATGGGAGAGCTGTGTCCCCAAGAAGATCCATTTCTGTCTTCCTCTCTGTTCAGAGAACCCCAACAACCCCACAGTGAAATGAGAGGAGATTTACCTTAGACTACTACAGGAGATACATAATAACCCATCACCAAAATTTTAACACATACAGAGTAAAGGAAGCTGAGACAAGATTTGTGGAAGAAGGCCAATTTGCAGAGTAGTTAACAGGACACTGTTGTGTTCTTGAAGAAGGAAAGAGGCACAATGAATACTTCAAGGCTAGAGTGCCCTCTCTTAGGCTATTTATTACAGATGAATTCTGTCTTCACATTCTACTCTGAAATTAACCATGACATAAAGCTAGGCCCAACATTTAAGATAAATATACCTTTTCTTCTCCGCCCTTTATTTTTGGTGGCATGTGAGATATATGTGGAGGGAAATACGAGAGAGAGAGAGAGGGGCAGAAGAGTGTGTAATGCAGAGCGCATGCCAAGCGTTTGGTCCAGCCTGACCAATGGGGAATGGCAAACTAGATACTAGAAACAACCACAAAACCAAATCAGACAATGAAAACCAATCATTGTCAAAAAGGGCTTATAGAATAACATTCTCAAAAAGATGCTTTAACTGTCACATAGAACAACTTGAGTGCATTTCCAGTGAGTGCTCACGTGGGGTGCCCCTGGCCTACAGTAGGCAAGAACCATCCATGGATACACAAGGGCAGCCTAACTGTGGACAGAGGACACAGCAAATGTGATTGGGCAGGCCCAGTACATTTCTTTCCTGTGCCTCCTTAGCTTTGAGAACCATTAAAACAGTTGGAAGGCTATAAAAGAATCTGATACCCAACGACGGCTCGATGGCCCACTAATGCCACACTCAGCAGTCTGCCTGCAGGGCGTCACCCTCTACTTTTGCTCTTCAGCCCATGGAACCAATCCTGGGTCCCAGTTTGTCAGGTTTCTGTTGACATATCAGCAGTTTCTCCCTGCACACTTCCGGTCTTATGAAGACACAAATCTGATTGAATAATTTAGCGCTTGCTAGACTATTGTTAAGAGTAGGAATATGCTTTATTCATCAGCATATACCCAGTGCTTAGCTCAAAGCCTGTTACATATTAAAAACAGTATAAATGATTGTTGGACCAAATTGGAGTTGCTGATTCTCTTCTGGAAACACTGGAAGAAAATGACAGTCTTCCAAGGCTGACTCTCCTCTGTATTACTCACAAATGGATACCCACGAAGCCTATATTTAGATTTTCTCTACTTAAGAATCTTACATTTCCTCTCAGTGTGGAAGTGGAAAAGACGCCTGGTTGATCACCTCTTTCCCTGCTCTGATTATCCCAACTTGCTTCTTGCTCAGGAAACCAGTTCTTGGTATGCTCAAAGAAAATCACCATTTCTGTTTGCATAAAGAAACATAAAAATGATAGGGATATGAACATAAAACAGGAACCTTGTTCGTGTTTTAGTGCATCTTACGATTTAAAAAGCAGAAAAGGAATTCTCAGTGTCAAGCAGTTTAGGTTTGTTTCAATGAAAACGTACCAGACATCTCAGGGATTCTGCCCTGTCTCAACGGACATCGTAGAGGGTTGTTTGTGACTTAATAAAAAATTAGCAGTTTGGAATTTCTGGTCCATCATAAATGCTGAAATTGTGCCAAAGGAATACTGATAGTTACAGTGTGTGCATGAGGGTATGGATTATGATCATGCCACCCCCCACCACGTGATAGTAGTCACAGTAGGAGAACAGTAAGTTATGGAATGGATGAGTGGCACTGATGAGCACTGTTTGTCTGTCACCACAGGCAGAGTTGAAGAAGCATGTTCCCGTGCAGGTACAATGGATGGTGGTAGGTAAATGCTCCTGTGTCTCTTGGGTCCCCACTAAAGAGGGGTAATCGAGAAAATGAAGATTCTTGCAAACTTGTATTTGTGCTACACAGAGTGAAGTGACTCTGTTTAAATCTGCATTTGTATGTTGTATTATGTGGATATTCATATCGAACCAGACAGTCATACTTAATTAAACATAAATCTTTAAAAGAAATGTTTTCTTTCATTCAGAACTTTTAAATTGAGCCAGGTAGTGTTATAAAGCATAATGATGCATCTTTGGCGGGTCAATTCAGTTAAATGATTTCTTAGAGAGTGTTACCTATCAGCAAGTGAATCCTTATTAGGAATCTCTAGGAATGGGTAGGGAATGCTGTACAGGATGTATTGTTTAGCAAAAGTAAAAGTCCCATTTGAAGAAGGAACTGGCCTTCCTCTACTTATGATGGATCCCACGTGGTAAGCTAGGGTGTCAGCTGAAAATAAGGTGAGCTGATGCATTCAACACACCTAACCTATCAAGTATCTCAGTTTAGCCTAGCTTATCTTAATTATGTTCAAAATATTTATATAAGCCTACAGCAGGGTAAAACCCACTAACACGGAGACTTTTTTTGTAACCAAGTATTAGATGTTTCATATGACTTATTAAATCCTGCAGCGAAAGTGAAAGGTTTGTAGGTGCCGCATTGCTGACTCTCATGATGGGGTGGCTGACTGGGAGGTGTGGGCTCCCCCCTCTGCCCAGCATCACAAGAATCATAAGGAGTATCTCCAGCCCAGGACAAGGTTAGTATTCAAAGTGCAGTTTCTACAGCGAGTCTATCACTCCCACACCTTTGAATAGGTGAAAGATCTTAAGTAGAACGACCAGGATCAGGGACTACCTATACGGATTCTGCCTTCTGTGTGAGTGAGGAGAGAGAAAACACATTTGCACACATTTATTTTTACAAAAAGTAAAGGGAGCTAAACTAGAAGAAAAAAAAAATGCCTTCCTATAGGGAGGTGTGAGAGCAGGTGGGGCAGGGAGGTGTATAAAACACCTTTCTTTATACATAGACTTTTGACATTGAACCGTGAAAATGTTTCTCAAGTACAAAAGTACAATGTAATCCCAAAACAAAGGAATGCAAGAGAAACGATTTGGACACAAATACTGTTGTGTGGCATACTGACATTGTGATTGTCTTAAGAGTCAATACACCCTTACTCTTCAGAGAGTCGTGCCACACTATTTGGGAGTGAGGTATCATTCATTATGTCTCCAACTTTTGGCAAATAGTTCATTTCAAAAAAATGTATTCGCAGGGCCCTCCCTGGTGGTGCAGCAGGTTAAAGCACAGCACTAAGAAACTAAAGCCACTTCAGCATGAGTTCGATCCCCACCCCAGAGGTGACCCACAGGGTGCGACAGACCTCTCCTGACAAGTCCACTGCTCCCCTCAGCAGTGTACTTCGTCAGTCGGCCTGTTCTGCTCCCCATTCTGCCTCTGGTGAATCCTCTCACCGCCCCTGCACCTCTGGCCTATATGCCAGTTCTGCATGCCCAAATAAATAAATCTTTTTAAAAAAGTGTATTTGCAGATACATACTCACATATTTACATGTATGTACACACTTCCCTACACGCACAGATGGACAGAGAAGGAAAGAGATAAAATCAGTAAAACAAAATTTTGAGACCTGCTGGACCCAAGTGAAGGTTACCAACAGATAGTTTCCCTTCACTCTTTCCTCCTCCTGCTGACTAGATTGTTGCCCTGGGCCTGGCAAAGCCAGGCAGTGCTACTTGACATCATAGGTGGAGACTGCAGGGGTGGGGAGCAGACAGGCAGAGATGATCCCTTGGTACTAAGATTGGGTTATGAAGAATTCAAACCTAGGAAAAAATACTTGCATTGAATCCTAAACAGTTGAAAAGACCCAACTTGAAATAAGTTGTCTCACAGGTGAAATTCCTAGAAATAAAATGATTCCATTCAAGTCACACAAATTTAGGATGTTGATTGACAATAACAAAATGCCTTATGAAGGGACTCTATAAGCGATCAGCAAAATGGACTTTGGAAATTTTATTTAAGAAGGGTTCTCAGTTAAATAAATACTTGCTTGGAAGGGCTAGCGAACTAAGTTAACACTGACCCTGATTCATGAGCTTTTTAATGCTATTACCCCTGTCAATGGAAACAAAATGCTTTCTATTCAGAATCCTAACTGATTTTTCCAGTCTACTCCATGACCACTGTTAAATCAAGCAGAGTTAATTACTTGCATCTTTACCTGGAAAAAGAGAGAATAAAGTCATTCTGGAAAAGCTGTTTGTGAAGTAATGATAAATACAGCCAGAAAATCGAATTTTCACCCAACTCTGTATTCCTGAAAGCCCATACATACAAAAAGAAAGAAAGAAAGATCCTCATTGAAAATTATGTTAAGTATTCTAGAAAGCATTTGAAAGAGTAACTTTGAGTAACAGGGAAGAATGTCATTACTTTATGAAAATAATCTAAATCATATTACATAAGATTCTTTAATTAAAAAAAAAAAACACCAATGGGTAATATGTTGGGAAAGTGACCTCCTTTATGATGCACCAAAGCAGGGGTGTCTCAGAAGCCAGGAACCCCGAACGGAATGAGCTGTGGAAGGAACATCTGTCTACAGCCTCATAAAATAATTTTACAGAGTAGCCAATAAAATCTCCCTTACAGGAGACCAAGCGTCCTGCGTCTGCTCTCTCATGAATAGGAGCTTCTGTTGGAGATGAAACAGACTGAAAAGCCTCACAGCCCAAATGGGAAAGTCTCTGGTAGCTCACTGACTGGGGAGGAGGAAGCTGGAGGACAGAGGGTGTGTAGATGAACAAGAATCGCTGGACAGAGGAAGCCCTGTGGAGCTCCCAACTACGGTGCTGGACTGTGTATGCGTACCTGAGAGAGAGAGACTTGAAGGCAGAGTCCCTGCTGCAAAACCAGGCTCTATTTCCATGGATCCCTTCTACAGCATCACCCACCCTGGGGCCCGCCAAGCGCTGGATGCCACCGTCCCGTGTGCTCCGCGCTATCAGCAAGCAGAGGCACAAGCCCACGCCATTTGTTAGGGGCATAAGAGGCGGTGCTATTGCCTTTTTATTGCCACTAGAATAAATTGCTCACCGGAGAAAGATGCTTCAGCTATGAAAATAAGTGTGTGTGTGGGGGGGGGGAACCCAGGTATATAAGTAAGTTTTATGTGAAATGCTGAGCTGAACATCTGTAAATCATTTCAGTTCTGTAAGCCAATAAAAAGTATATGTGCTTTTCCCTCCTGTTTATTCTCTAATTTTTTTCTTCTGTCTACTGCTCATAAGAATATATTTTTATTTTCTCAATCAACATTCTTTAACTGACTCCTCTAATACACACTGTCTAACTCTGTACAGAACAATTACCCAAACATACTTGCTGAGTTTGTGTAAGCCCACAAATAAGCAAACAAACTGATTCCCCTCGATTTGAGCTGGCATCATGCCAGCACTGTGCCACTGACCCAGCATCCCCACCAGGCTGTCAAGCACACATGGGCGGTACAGGACCTTCCTAATCAGAGTTGGATGCATCGCAATAGGTTTAAATAGCAGGTTCTGCCAGGAGGGATCGAAGAGAGAGTATCAGATTCCCTCAGCACATTTGCCATTAATATTCTGAACTCGTGAATGCCAGTAATTTCTTGCAAACTTGACTTCCAATGTCAACTCGAATCTGTTGCATTCGGTCTTGGGATTTAGCAAAAACCAATTCTCCTATGTCCTCCAATCCTAGCAGGGCAATCCTGATGCAGAAGATGCAGGGGGGGGTTGTTACTGGCATCTTCACTTTACCCCCTGAGGATGTTAACCTTCACTGAACTTTTCTAAGAATAACAAACCCATTGAAAAGCACAATTAGGGCTATGTCTACTATTCACAGACAAAGAACTGAAGAGTAGTGACTTGTTTCTATAAGGAAAGTCGCTCTTGGTTTTAAGTGGGACCAAGAAGGTTGCCCTGTGGTGAACTAAAATAGTCCCCGTTTTCCTGATTGGGGCACACTGTGGCATGTAACTGGTGCACTGAACAGCAGCACCACAAGTGTGATCTCCCTTGATCCTGTGTTCCCCCTTTAGCATGTATTCAGTGGAGGGAAATGTTCTTGGGTAAGAACTCAGTGAATCAAGTCTGATGGGGAAGAGCAGCAAGATGAGCAGAAGAGATGCTATTTGACTGATATTGACAGAACCTGGGTCTGGCTAATCTTTAAAGCCTTTTAACTGACTTGCTGGCTACCTCTCAGTGATAGTACCTCCCTGCTCAGTCTCGCACACGGTCGCCACTTCTATGTGGAAGAGGCAACTTCCCCAGCTGACTGGAACTCCTTCTACAACAAAGGTCCGGTGATGCCTCCAGCTGCCCACTGATGACAGCCAGTCGATGCCAGAGGAACCCACTTGACAGCATCTAAGACCATCTGACCCTTAGTTCCCGCATGTGGGGAATTCATTTCCATAGAGCAAATGAGTGAAACCACCCAGGAATGGTCTTAGCGTACTCAAGTTCACAAATCGTGCACCCTGCCCCATAAACTAGGCATTGCTCTGTGCACTGCAGTAGCAAGAAAGGTGAGTGCCACGGTGGGAGGAGAACCCCACTGTACCTCCCATTCCAGAGAACACGCAAGTTGTCAGTGGAAGCTTTCTCAGCAACCTGAGGGGGAGAGAGGACCCTCGCCACCCTCTACGTGCTGGAGAGGAGGTGCCCAAGACACCCAGAGCGTCCTCTCCAAACATTTCACTTTAATACCGTCTCTCTTCACTAACCCCTTTTTTACCCTCTCTACAGTGAGTGACCTAAGCATTACGAGGTGGTTTTACAGCATGGAGTTTCCTCTAAACCCCCAAAATGGAAAAGCCGTGTGATTCAGCAATACCACTCCTAGGTATTGATCCAAAGAATATGAAAACAATAATTCAAAAACATCTCCTGGATGGCCATAGCAGCATTATTCATGGGAGCATGACAGGTAACTGAAATGCCCAGCCTCCGATGACCCAAGAGAGAAGTTGTGTCTATAGATACTCAATAGAATGCTACTTGGCTATTAAGAATGGAAAATCTTGGGTTTTGTGACAAAATGTATGAATCTGAATGTGCTAAGACAATTCCCGGATGGTTTCACTCGCATGTGGAATATACATACAGCAAATCAATGAACAAAACATGCCACAAATAACTTTAAGGACTGATGAACAGCATGGTCATTACCAGCGGGAAAGGGGCACAGAGCGAAGAGAGGAAGGCTGAGGGGTCCTTTGACGGTGTGAGGCACCAGAACTAGGCGGTAGTGTGGTGAGGCACAGACACCTAGCAAATGTACAAGTGCACACTTCCAAATGTGCCATTTTGATAGTGCTGCAACCAGCGAATAAATCCTAATTCTGTTTGAAAAGATCAATAAATGGGTTTTGAATTTTTATTTAAAATCTTGCATGGGGCTGGGGTTAGTGGCTTATCCCTCGACCCTGTCCGCATTCATCCAACACACCTGCTTAGCACCTTCAGAACAGCAGCCCGTAAATGAGACCTCACATCACATGCCACAGAGAAAATGCAATTAAAACAACAAGGGTCGTCACCCCACCGCACCCCACCGCGCTGCATCGCAATGACCAAGATCCAGAACAACGAAACCATCAAAAGCTGATACAACAGGAGTGCTCACTCAGCACTTGGCGCTTCTCACAGAGCCAGACTCTTACCCTGTGATCCAGCAAGCATGCCCCTGGGTGTTTGGCCAGTGAGTAAAAAGCTTTGTCGGCATAAAAACCTACACAAGGATGTTTACAGCAGTTTTATTCATAACTGCCAACACCTGGAAGAAGCTGAGGTGTCCGGCAGGTAAGTGGATAAGTAGGGACACACCCAGGCGGCGGAATATTATTCAGCACTAAGTGGCCCTGAGCTATCACCCTGGGCAAAGTTTATGGAGGAATCGTAGGTGCATATTACTAAGTGAAAAAAAGCCACCAAGGGTCCGTACTATGGGATTCTACTGTTTGGTATTCTGGGAAAGACACAGCTAAGGAGAGAGGAAGCGATCAGCAATGACCAGGGTCCAGTGGGGAGGAAGGGGTGACAGGTGGAGCACGGAGGATTTTCGGGGCGGGAATCTGCACTGCGTGCTAACTGTGCTACATGCATCCTACTCTAGTCCGTATCCCCAGGGAGTAAAGCACTGTGCGAGCGGTAAGGCCCACTGAGGGACAGGGGTGCAGTCTTGTCAATGCAGGCTCATCTGCTGAATGATGGGTGGACGGTTCTGGTGGGGATGTGAGAAAGTGTGGAGGCAGTGAGTGAGATGGGCAGGGTGACAGGGAAATTCTCTGGACTTTGCTCCCAGTATTCCTGTGATCCCAAGGCTACTCTGAAAAAAATAAGGTATACAGGGCCCATCTGGTGGCACAACAGGTTGGGATGCAGCACTGCAAGCTGGTGGCAGCCACTTCAGTGCGAGTTCAATCCCGGGCCCTAGAGGTGACCCACATGGGACAGCTTGCCTCTCCTGACCTGTCCACTGCTCCCCTCAGCAGAGTACTTCGTCGGTCTGCCTGTTCTGCTCCTCATTCTGTCTCTGGTGAATCCTCTCACCACCCCTGCACATCTGTCCTGTACCCCAGTTCTATAAGCATAAATAGATCTTTCAGGAAAAAAAAGTATACAAATGGGCAAAACAAATAAAAATTTTAAAAGGGAAAGGAGGGTCAGGCACGGCCTGCATCAAGATGCTAAACAGGAGAGTGCTTATCTGTCCAAAGAAGTGGTCAGAGAGATGAAAGAACCCATCATCTTCTCTACATTCCTTTTCTTTGGAAGATTCTGCAGGTCACACTATGGATGTCGAAGTCCTGACCTGTTTCCTTCACGATCAGTGATGAGGGAACTAGGAAGCCAACCACAGCTCAAGGAAGCTTGGATCCCTGTTTTTTTTTTTTTTTTTTTTTTTAGTGACTTCTGAGTTATTTTGGAGTGATTTTTGTTCCCTTTATTTATTGCCTCCAGGATAACAGGCATTTAGACAACCTCCTTTATTCTTAGTGTATTTATTCTTGAGACTCTAATCAAGTTAAGAACTCTTCACCCATTGAAATACAACTTCAGGTCTCTGTGGGCTCTCTGAAACCCCTCAGCTCCTGCATGTCAGCTCCCGCATGTAAACAGTGTTAAATATCACTCATAACCACTTGTCACACCCTCTTTATCTGGCCACATTATCACTTTGTCATTCCCATGGAGCCAAAATAAGAAAACAATTTATCTCCATGAGTCAATCAGATTTTCATCATTTTTGCTAAATATTTATGGAATAACCACAGGTCACACAGCATGAAGATTAGAGTGCGGCTCTCCCTGGTGGCCTGGTGTTTAGTCTCAGTGCTATAACTGCAGTGTGAGTTCATTTCCCAGCCAGGGAGCTGACCCACATGGCACAGCAAACCTCTGTCTCCCAGCTGCTCCCCTCAGAGGTATATTTCAGTAGCTCTGCCTGTCCTGCTCCCCACTCTGACTCGGGTGAATCCTCTCATCCTCCACACCTGTGGTCTACACTTCAGTTCTTTTACACACACTCACACACACACACAAAATGTATTAACACTAGAGTGTGACTTGCATCAGACTTGGCATTTGACCCGCTAAGAAATGTCCTCCTTGGCTGATGTCACACACTGTAGGGATTTCAGCTAGAAGATGATGCTCCCCGGTCACCCTAACCCAGATTTTCCCCCTCAGCTTCAGATATGAGTGTCCACAGGACATCCCCCTTTGCATATCCTCTCCCACCCTAACGCAAGTCCAACACACATCATCTTCCGCACAGATGTTCCCAGTGAACCAACCTCCACTCAATCCTCCATCCACGCCAGGAATGTGGGGATCCTTGAGTCTTCTTTATTCTGACATACGGGCAACTGCTAACATTCTTCTGCATTAAACCTAAGTGGTTCTTGAATTCACTCACCTCAACCACCGCTCTGGCTGCATGGGATTCACAACATTAATGTAAAATATATTTCTCTTTTACTCTGATTTTCCTCCCCCGTAAAGGCACGAGAGCCAAGACTCTTAGCTCTCTGGCTCAAAGTCTAGAAGATGAAGCCAGAAGATGAGCAGATGCTGGACAACAATGCTGTAATGGAGCCCGGGAGGGAAGACACTGGTCACCGGAGTTTTATTTCTGGCGACAATGCAGTTTTGGTCCCAGCTGGTCGGTAAGGTTTTTGAGAGTGTGGTTTTATTCAACCTTAATTAAATCCTTTATTTTCAATTTAGCCAAGGAAATAAGTGACTGATACGCACAATAATTTGTCCGTCAGAGTACATTCTCAAGGAATTATCTTAGAAATGTAGTCTTATCCAAGTGCTAGATCCAGAAAAATAAAGGCTGTGGAAGAAGTTTTCAGAAACAGTTTCTTCTTAACAAACTAAACCATCATCTAGGCCAGATTACCCAGGAAGTATTCACTCTCACTTCAAACTATTTTTTAAACAGTGATGAGAAATATTATTTAATATGAAGACAGAGCTCCATTAATGTACTAGGAATTTTCAGGAAACTAAAACCCATCAGGAACACAATTTACTAGAAACAGACGCGACAAAAAGATGAATCTGTCCACACAACACAGAGCAGATTCTTTACCAAGTGTATTCAGTAACAACTAGCAATTCCTGGCACTCAAGATCCACTAAGCAATATGTTAGCATTTTATGTGATGTGTCATCATCTCAGAAACCTACGCTAGTCTTACAAAGATCACCTCCATTTCGAAACTGAAGACACCAGGGTTTAAAGAGGTTCCTAATTTATCAACTATCACGTACCCTGGAGCCCAAGCCAACAATACAAACAAAGAATTCCTCAGAGCATAACGCTCTATTTCAGAGAAATAGCAAGAAGCAGGATGATATAAATTAACCTTGATAATCGTCCGTGTCCTAGAAAAGACAGGGAGGGCAGAGGACAGTATGCAAAGACTAATTTTGTGCTGAGTACACGGCAGTCTTCGTTATCTATGATGGATTAAATTAAATGTGTAAGTAATTAAAGAAAATTGGGTTAGATGGGAAAGAGTCTTGAGCATAACTTTCAAAACTGAAATGAAAATGATGGAACAAGAACACTCAGGGCAAATGGGTTTCCCTGATGATGCACACTTGCACCTCCGGCAAGCCCTCTCTGAGCCAGGTGACCTGCCTCTGGCCAAGCGCCTCCGCACAGCCTTCCAACCAGTGCAGCTCTGAAAGCAGCTGGCTGCTCAGTAGTTCTACTAGCAAGCCTTGCAGCTACGTTTTTAGAGTTGTATTTCATTTCAATAATAAATCTTGATATTCTTTCTTTATTGGAGCCCTTCATTGTAGTGAAGAATTTTGGAAAATTCTTCACAACACAGGGCTAGCTCCTGATTCTTTTCTATGTATAGGCCGTAGACATCTGCTATCCACCAGGATCTGCTGCTTGGTTTGTCCCTAGGAGATAAACTTGAGCCCTAAAAACTTTGTTTGACAAGAGTATTTGTTTTAAGATTTATTTGCTTATGCATACAAGAACTGGGGTGTAGGCTAGGGGTGTGTTGGGGGCGGTGAGAGGCTTCACCAGAGACAGAGCGGGGAGCAGAACAGGCGGGTCTACTGAAATACACTGCTGAGGGGAGCAGTGGGAGACAGGGGAGGTCTGCTGGGCCCTGTGGGTCACAGGGCTGAGATATAACCCCTGAACCACCAAGGAGGCCCCCTAAAGAGAGTATTTTTGTACTTATGAGAGATCTTAGACTTACTGTATAGTGTGAACAGATACATGTATTCTAATGAAGGAATTTATGGGAAAGGCCTGTTCTTGTTCCAGGGGGCTGAAATCTAAGTAACTGAGGCCAGTGGTGGGAGCAGTGAAAGCTGCATCTCACCTCCAATAAGACCCTGGCTCAGCTGGACATTCTAGATGACACCAAGATTTGAGTCAGCTTCTCCAGTGGTCAACACTTCACATATGCCGTTACAGAGCATAACTGCAGAATTAGGCAAATCCCTGTGTGATTCTACTGAGAGATGATACCTAGATACTCACGCCCGTTTTTCTGTAATTTGCCACATGAGTTTTCTGCCTTTTTGGAAACTAATCTGTATCTTTCACGGTAACAAAGCATAACCAGGATATCCAGTTTCTCTGAATTCTGTGAAAAAATCAAGCTTAAGGATGGTCTAGGGACATTTCCAACAATACGCTTCTGTGACAAATCTGTCAGGGTAGGTGACCAAAGTCTAACAGAACTCAACTACAAATGATTAAAAAAAAAAAAATTCAAACAACACACACTAAGGATTCATTAATGGACAAAGTTTACTTAGAAGTTCGCACAATAAACATTTAGTAAACCCTACTATGGGCCAGATAACACTAGGAAATCATAATATGACATGTACTATTTATCTCTATATTCTAAGAAAGACATCAACAATGTGGAATTTAGACAAGTACCCACAATGGTTGACAGTTTTGAAAACCATTCATATCACTTAGACTATAAGGGAAAATCTCACTAAAGGTAGCTTAAACTAGAAAGAGTTGCTTTCTTTTTTCACTTAATACCAAATCTGGAAATAAGAAATCATTCCTTATTTGGAATGATTATCTGGTAATAATGGCATTCATTCAATTACTTAAGGTTGCACTAAGGAACAAAGTTGTTTATTCTGCTCCATTCTCCTCAGACTGTTGGATCTCACCATCAAGCACATAGCTAGGGAGCTGAACAATGGCAGCTACACCCACAGATACTGCAGTTACAGTTAAGCTTTCCCTCCACCCCCAGGGAATAAATATTTCGTTATCTATAACACTCAAACCCACTCCTAGTCATATAGAGGGCAGGGGAAATGTTTTGTGCTTGGTATACCACCATGCCAATTTGGGCTTATTGACAAGATAGTAGGAATATGGCTATTGTAGGTAACAAATAATACTCACAACACCATATATAAAAGAGCTAATCCATGTGTTGACACAAACACGAAATGGGAAACTAATTGCTAAGAAGGACTAGAAACAATAGAAGGAATAGAAACAATAGAAAACATAGAAGTATTATTTTTGGAACCTATATTTGAGAAAGAAAAAGAACTGGATGAAAAAACTTAGCCTTTGGATTAAACGCTTTCTTTTACGAATTTGAGTCAATTTGTGAGAAAGAGTGACAAGTCAGATCCTCCTAGAATTCCACCAAATTGGGCTGCAAAGAGATATGTGTTGGGAGAAATCAAATGTTTCTTGGCAGAAAAGTTGAAAAGAAACTTCTGTGCCCACACAGTTTCCTCTTAAATAATCACAATCCACAAGACTTTTCAGCCAAGGTTTTCCATGTGTTTACATTAAAGTGAAAGATTCTCTCTTTGACCAAACTCTAGCCAGGCTCTTCTGGACCTGGCCTTGACTTCTGGACCACTTGGGCCCATCTTAATGTTATATAGTTTTGTTTGTTTGTTTGTTTGTTTTAAAGATTTATTTATTTGTGCATACAGAACTGGGGTACAGGCCAGAGGTTCAGGGGCAGTGAGAGGCTTCACCAGAGACAGAGTGGGGAACAGAACAGGCAGATCGATGAAGTACACTGCTGAGGGGAGCAGCGGGCGGGTCAGGAGAGGTCTGCCACGCCATGTGGTCACCTCCGGGGCAGGCGGGAATCGAACTCATGCGGAAGCGGCTTTAGATTCTCAGTGCTGTGCTTTAACCCACTGCGCCACCAGGGAGGGCCCAACGTTTTATAGTTTTAACAAGAATCCTGTCAGGTCACTTTTCCAAGGTCTCCCACCCACCCTCAAATCTAACCAATTTCCTCATCCCCTGCCATCTCACAGGTGATATCTGACCACCCCACCTGTCTTCAGCAAGAATCCTGTTAGGTAGGTCAGCCAGAAGCTCTTCTTATTCCTAATGCCTCCTCATTCCCCACCTAACTGATGGCCATCCTGCTCCTTGGCTACAAATCCTCACTTTTCCTTGTCACATTCAGAGTTGAATTCAAATTCCCCCTTTTATTGCAAAACACCAGTGCAGTGGCCTCTACTCCTGATATGATGGTCACTCCGCATAAGGTGGGCCAGTCCATTCTGTAATAAGTCTCATGGATAATTTTTAACAGGTCATGAGGCAGGGTTAGAAGTAAACAGGGGGGAGGTATGAATTTTACCAAAAGTAGTTCAGTGGTCTTGTAAAGGTTAACAAGTGAAATTTGCAAGAAAGTAGTTTTTGTTTCAGCAAATACTTGAAAAGTAAGACCCATTCTATCCTTAACAGAGAGCTGTGCTAACCTGTGATACATCTTAGAAGAGGAGAAATTTGATAGTGAAGATACTGTAGACATACATTGGTGAATTAAGTATGGTCAACTTGCCTATGTAGGTCAGAGGTCTAGTTTATGACCAAGGGTTCCCTGAAAGGCTAAAATTCCATAATGTTCTATAGTACAACATGCTTTTAAGACTTCTTTGCATAAAGTTTATGGACCTTGTAGCTAGAAGAAAATGGATTAAATGTTAACAGTGATTATCTCTGGGTAGTGACATTATCACAGTTTGCTTACCTATATCCTCTGAATGTTTTATAATGAATATCTTAGAACATTTCAGAGAAAGGAAAAATTCTGCCTACATATACTTGATTGGTTGGTTGTAAATAAACTAATATTGAAAGCCACAAAGTTTTCATTTCTGATGAATTGAATTTAAAAATCTTCATGCCACAATAACATTGACAAGGTAATTTCTAGTATTGAGGAACTTACAGAGAAAAATATGTTGTCATCTGTCAAATAGATACCAAGAAATAAGCACTGCCATCGACACCCCCTTCTTTTCCTCCGTTGATTCAGCTATTTTGTTAAATGTAGGCACCGTCATGCCAGAACACAGGTAATGAGCTGAGGTAAAACACTGCAAAACTCTAGTAGTTTCCTTCTATCGTACAGCACCAATGAATTCTTATTTTCAAAAAATCACAAAAGGACAAATAATGAGTAAAGGCCAACAAGCCAACAGAGACCACAACATCCACAGTGAGGGAGATTGAACCCAGCTCCACCCAACCCTGAAAGAATGGAGACTCTCTCTGAAATAAACCCAGGAAAGACTTTGAGTCCTGGTATTGCATTGTGAGTCCCTGGGGGAAGTTTACACCAGCGTCAAGTACTTTCTCTTGGCATAGACGAGATACTCACAAGCACTCGAGAGCGATTGCCTCAGAAGAGTTAAGTGGGGTACACATGCTTACGCCCTTAATCTCTTGTCTAGCTGTGATTACGAGCTCTCCTGTTCCAGTGAGACATGCTCATATTCCCTTCATCTAGCTGCAGTTTGATTTTATGCAGGAATGTTCCTTTCTATTTGTGGACACACTGCTTTTTGTTTTTCTTGTTTTCTTTTTTGTGTTTCTAGCAGGCTTCCCTCTAGTGGAACAGCAAGCTTTTGCCCTGTGCCTCTGAGGGCCCCAGGTCTGTTTTGAATAAAGACTCTAATTGTTTTGAGATTCTAACATGAGATACTCATTGTTTTACACTGATTAAATGGCTTCTTGATCATTCCTTCCAGGACTGGATGTTAACCAAAACGTTTAGGGCAACCATCCCTTAAAGATGCCTTTGGAATTTTTGTTCCCACAGCCCAGCTCTCTGCTTTTCTCCCCAGGCCAGGTGTAAGCACATGGGCTCCCGTCATAGTTACCTCAGTCGTCTGGCAGATAAGAAAACTGGGTAATGAGTGTTGATTCTTCTATGTTCTCTCCTGGTCTGCAGCCCATTCTTGCCGCCTGCCACTCCCACCAGGGACTTACCCTGGCCACCCACCCCCTCAAAAAGCGTGCCCCATTGGCAGGAAGTACTGCCCAAGCTTTTAGCCAATCCAAAGTCCCTCTGACTTCACATATTAACTCAAAATCCAGGTTCCCCTCACAGGGTCCTTTCTGCTCCCCACCCACTTCAGATGATCTCATCCAGTCCCCAGTTCTTTCACCACATCCACATCATTTTCAACAAGCACAGAGAACAGTATTTTACTTTTTCAAGGGTGATTTCATGCTCATAACTAATCACTGTGTTTGTGAACGTGTGTGCGTCTTCCACTCTACAAAAACCCCAAGCCCAGTGTCCAGGCTCCGAACCAGCAGGCAACGTGTGTTCTAATGCTGTTAAAATACTTCAAATAACCTCATGCAATATTTCGCAGCTGCCTATTTTCAGAGGTAAGTTGGAGAGATATTGATAGGTCAGAATCGTTCTTGTGAGATCCACTTGGGCAAAAGTCAATTGCTCAAAAGTCTCTTCTCATCACATTCTGTGAGCTTGGTCTCTATTTCTAAATAAAGTCAATTCTGTCTATCATACCTTCCTTATACAATCAAGTCGTTGGCTACAGATGGAAAAAAATGCACACACACACACACACACATACAGTATAAACGATGCAGACGTGGAGAGGAAAAGGCAACACCCCAGGAAACCAGAGGACTGGGCTAAGCCACATCCCACCAACTTCACTCAAGCTCTGTGCCCACGAGGCAGTGCTTCTCTAGCTTTAATGTCTCATTGCAAACAGAAGGATGTGAGCAAAATGTTCTCAAGTACCGTGATAAAAGTAAAGCTTACTAATGGGTTTTTCAAAATCGATGATGCCCAAATCATTCAATAGAAACTATGCGAAAAAGAAATGTCTTTTCAAGTATTCTCCAAGGGAGACTGTTTTTCTGCTTTTCCATGTAAAGATGACCTACACTGCATAAAAACAGATTGAACAACTACCAACCTACCCACAGGGCACTGACAGTGTATGAGTAGCTTTCAATTTACTTTGGGAATTTTAACTCATTAAAAATCTGTCAATTTGCCTAGGAGCTAAGTACTACACGTTTTATTTTAAAGATGAGAAAACTGGGCCCTCCCTGGTGGCGCAGCGGGTTAAAGCACAACACTAAGAAGCTAAAGCCATCTCAGCATGAGTTTGATACCAGCCTGCCCTGGAGCTGACCACATGGCACAGCAGACCTCTCCTGATCCACCTGCTGCTCCCCTCAGCAGAGTACTTCATCAGTCGGCCTGTTCTGCTCCCCATTCTGTCTCTGGTGAATCCTCTCACTGCCCCTGCACCTCTAGCCTGTACCCCAGTTCTGTATGCATAAATAAATAAATCTTTTAAAAACATGAGAAAACTGAGGCAGTTGCATGAATTAGGGTTCCATGCTAGAAGTCACCATATACACAATACATCTACACAGCATGTTCTAACACTCCATACTCCTACCAGGATTGAATTAGAAGAGCTAAGATCAGCAACAGATTTAAGAAATCACACACACACAGAGACACACAAAGGCACTTAGCATTTTGGTTCTAAAAGAAAAATGAAATTAAAATATAAGTTCGCTAATTTGAAAAGAATGTCTTACATTTCTTAGAAGAGCTTTATTGGTTCCGTCTCCCAAGAAGGAAACATTATTTACTCACACTCATGGGCAATCTAGCCTATTCCTTTAAAGTGCATTTCACTGTTTCAGCCAACCAAGCCTTTTGCTTAGAGTACCCAGAGTGTCAAGGCCTTCATCCCCATGCCCATCTAGAAAGGTCACGGTTCTGTGGCTGGAAGAACAAAACCATGTGGATAAAATTGGAAATTTATGAACATGACACATTTTTGCATAGAAAAAATACATCATCTCTGACAACCCAACAGATGATAGGTCAAGCACTGTCTAAATTCGATCCAAAGGTCATCCTCCTAAAATATTCAATGGCACAGAAAATAAGTTTTCACTTCAATATTGCATCCTTATAATGAACATATGATAAAATTTGCCAGTGTCCCCCAAAGCCATTCTCCCTTCCCTCCATATGTCCTAAGCCTTTCACATGTTACCAAGCTAAGCTCCATATTTCCTAGCTTCCCTTGCAGCTAGGTGCTATGACTCATGACTCTATTTGAAGCATCTGATGTCTATGATGTCTTGGTCATTTCAACACTTGCCCCGGAACCCCTATTGTTCTCTCAAGTGGACACATATGAGCCTGATGTCATAGAGAGGATGGACCAACAAGACAGAGGGAACCACATTCTGGCCCAATGTACAACAAAGAGCAAGCTGGACCACCCGCCTCCTAAATATTACTTGAATTTTCTTTAATTATTTCACTTCTTCTTATAAAAGCAACCCATTAATTTTGTTGGGGTGCTTGATTTTGCCACAATAAACACAGCAAAATATGACTGGCTAGTGTACCAACTTAGACCCTCAGTACCAGAGCCATTCAATAGGACTTTTTCAGTGATGGAAGCGGCTTCTCGCTGAGCTGCCCAATCTGGGGGCCACATGGGGAGGCCGAGCTCTTGAATGTGGCTAGTATGCCTGCAGCACTGAGTTATTTCATGTTATTTAATTTTAATGAGTTAGAATTTAAAAAGCCACATGTAGCTAATTGCCAGTTGCTATTTTATTAGACAATGAGGCATCTAGAACAACTGACACTGTGGCTGGACAGTTAGAAAGACCCATTATGATTATCGAAAAATCCATATTTTAAAACTTAGACTTTTTCTAGAGAGTTGCAGAACGGGAAGGCACTGCAAGTCATAATTTTCTAAAATAAAAAAGTCTTCAGGCTGAGGCTAAAGCAGGAAGCTTTACGGTTTTACCATCGTTTTACAACTGCCATTAGTTGTAATTTCAACACGAGAGACATGAATCCTTACACATTATCAGCAATGTTTTCCTTTCATAACACTAAACTCAGTAAATTATTTTTGTTGAGAAATAAATGCAAAGCAGTTAACAACAACTAGACCCGCCATTAAATTCAATCTTTATTCCATGACACAGCAATCTTGGGCAGTTCAACTTAATTTAGGGGATATTTGGAACGCCTCCTGACTGATTTGGGCACTCATGTTATAAAAGCCCACTCTGGAGAGATCATTCGTATTGTAAAACACTACAGAACTCCAGGAAAATACTTGTGCTATTAGGGAGACAAATGCCATCGGAAACATCCATCTGAAATGTGTAACTGAGATTCTGCATACAATTATGAAAAACAAATAAACCAAACTGGGCAAACTGCCCAGAGACAACAGTCAAACATAAACTTTGGAGAGGGACAGAGAGACAGAAATGAAGGAAGGGAGTTGGGACAGCCAGGGAGTAGGCTGAGGGGGTCAGGGCAGGGGAGAAAGAAGACCATGATGTGGGCCCGCAATGAGATACAGCAAAACAAATACTAAAACGGTAATGAAGGACCTAATCAAATGAGAAATACTGGCCTGAAGTCACAAGCGCTCTCAGGCAGGCATTCCTGTGGAGGATTTGCAGACAGACAGAAACTCACATGGGTGTTTGCCAATGAGTGCGCTTAACAGCCCTGTTATCAAAGGGACTCTCAAGTTTCCACTGTTGATTGAACTTAATGACAAGGAAAATAGTATTTTCTGATTATTATTTTGTAAAGGTAGGCTTCTTTTTTTCTCCCTAAGATTTATTTTTACTTATGCACACAAGAACTGGGGTGTAGGCCAGAGGTATGGGGGGTGAGAGGGTTCACCAGAGACAGAATGGGGAGCAGAACAGGCAGATCAACTGAAATCCACTACTGAGGGGAGCAGTGGGTAAGACAGGAGAGGTCTGCTGCGCCCTGTGGGTCACTCACCAACCGGGAGTTGAACTGACACAGAGACTTTACCCCTAGGCCACCAGGGAGGCCCTTTCTCTAATTATGAAAGCTTCCGATGACTCTGAATCTTTGCTGCCAACATAAAGAAATCTGTTGCTGGTGGAGGACTGAAGCCATCAAGTCCTTTCCATCAGCCCCTGTGTCCTCACCTGCACCTGGACCCCAAAAGGAAGCATCTACGGAGCTCCCTGACTCTGGCTCTTTGTCTCCCTTTGGGCTGGGATCTTGGTGGAGGAGAAGGTGGAAGGAGACACAAGTCAGGTGAGGGAGTTGGGGCTTGTCATGTCTTCCTGCTGCCAGGGAAGACGGCCCACTTAGCGACTTGATTTAACAACTATTTGTTATTGATTTAACAACTGGTCTCTCCAATTTTCCCTTCAAGTTAAGAGATAAAAAAGGTTTCCATCTGCTGCTAGTGCCTGGTGCTTCCTCACCCGCCTGTCTTTTCTTCGCTTCTGCCCACCCCTCTGTGAAACAGGCTCTCACACACCTCCAGTTCAGCTCTCTGCCTCAGCCTGCTGCTTCTTGCCTTGACCCTGACTGGAATGGCCAGTCAATGCTCCCATGGATGGAGCCTGGGCTTTGCTAAGCACCCAAGTGTAAAGTCTGGAGCTGATGGGATCATCAATTTTCCACAGACCCATAAAGCTGGTCAAGGTCTTCAAGGAAAAAACCTCTGATCAGGAAGGCCAAAGGGAAAATGACTACCATAATTCCAGAAGGACTGAAGTCAGGTTAAAGGGTAAAATTCATTCTGGAGAAAAAGTCCATTCAGAAACCGATTAGCCTGAGTTCTTTGAGGACAGTTTTCTAAGAGTTGTGAGTTTTTAAATTCAATCTTGAGAGTGACAATAAAATTATTGAAACGATCTGAAGGAGCACAACGGATTAAAGCACAGCACTATGAAGCTAATGCAGCCACTACAGCATGAATTTGATCCCCTGCCCTGGAGGTGACCCACATGGCACAGCAGACCTCTCCTGTCTCCCCGCTGCTCCCCTCTGTAGCATACTTCATCAGCCAGCCTCTTCTGCTACCCACTCTGATTCTGGTGAATCCTCTCTCACACACCACACCTCTGGCCTGTACTGCAGTTCTGTATACATACGTAAATAAATCTTTAAAAAAGAAAAAAGAAAAGATCTGACGAATAGTTTGAGGATGGACAGATTTAGAGGGGCTAGAGTAAGACACCCTGTTGTTTTCCAAATACATCTTCTTTCAGATATAATTCACATGAAATACAATGCACCTGTGTAAGTGTATAACCTAATGTCCTTAACATACTGAGTGTGTAAAACTGCCCCCATACTCGAATTCTAGAACATGGTCATGCTTCCAAGAAAATCCTGTACTCACAGGCAGTCAGTCTCCATACCCTCCCACAAGCTTCCCCTCGAGTCCAGGATCCCCTCTAGTCTCCACAAATACACCAATTTCATTCAAATGGAATAATAAAATGAAAACAATTTAGCCTTTCTAAATCCAAAGCAATCATAAACAGAAAAATATCTGCATCTCATCAGCCTTTATCCTGCAAGCCTGTGCAAGAGAAAAGGCTTATTCTCACCATGAACTTGGTTTTTCTTCTTTTTTTCAAGATTTATTTATTTATGCATATAGAACTGAGGTACAAGCCAGAGGTGCAGGAGTGGTAAAAAAAAAAATCCACCAGAGACAGAGTGGGGAGAAGAACAGTCAGATGGATGAAGTACACTACTGAGGGGAGCAGCGGTTGGGTCAGGAGAGGTCTGCCGCGCCATGTGGGTCACCTCCTGGGTGGAGATTGAACTCGCACTGAAGCGGCTGTGGCTTGCTTGCAATTCTGTGCTTTAATCTGTTACACCACCAGGAAGGGCCAGGATTTGGTGTTTCTTTATCTTCTTTTTCTCCCTCAATAAAATAGGATCATCCTACTGAACACTCTCTCATGACCCAGAAGAATAAGATTTAACACTGCAACTGTTTTCAATCCAATACCACTACTCAATGAGTAACGGACTCTGAGTCAATGGCTGCAATGTTTATTCACCATAGTGAAAGAATGGAAAGTTGTAGCTTATAAACATCACCCGTATACCTTACCTAGAATTTCAGCATATGTGCCGGGCTGAGAAATCTAGCTTCCAATTCCAACTTTGCCATAAGCCCACTAAATAATGATGGTGGTGGTGGTAGTGGTAATGACAATAATGATCAGACCATCTTATTAATCAATTCTAAGCTCCACTGCCAGCCCCATCCCTTCAACTTCCAATCAATATCTTAAAACAGTGGCAAATCAAATTATAATTTTGAGAAATTGTTTTCAGTCACAAGAGCTAAGATCTAGAAAGTAACAACATTTCCCACATTTGTGAAATGTGGGGAGTCTCAGATCACAAGTAGTATTTGTTCTATGTCAGGCACTCTACGTCTTCAGACTCAGTGCATGCCACAACTCTCACCGGGAAGAACCACCATTAACTCCATTGCCCAAATGCAAACAATCAAGGCCAACAGAGGTGAAATAACTAGCCCAAGATGGCACAACTAGCAACTGGCAGAGAAGTCTGGCAGGTAGGCTGTGCTCTTCACCTCCACCTACACCTGCTGCTTTAATGCAGATGGGACTTTGCACAAATCTTTTCAGCCATTCATTAGCGGAGCTGGGGGCCACACAAAATCACTGGACCAAGTCATCCCTTAGCCCCAGTGGCTTTAGTGCTCCCATTTTCTGCAAACAAGGATACACCCCATCCCATTGCAGGACAGGTAGTTCATTCTTTATGCAACCAAAGATAATTTAAAGGTATTTCTTAAATTCCTTCTAGAAGAATTCCTCTCCATTTACAGAAAAAAGAAACTTATAGGACAATGCTGAAGCATTTCTATTCTTAGTTAAATAATGGTGAATTTAAATAAAGCAAAGACGTCAGTATTTTTCTTGAAAACACCAGATCACTTTTTTTTATACTGGCATCTATCTCATCCAGCCTTTTAAAATTTCTGTAGTGGCCAATATTGGACACAAAGTAAAATCACAGCAAATCAATGACCTAGAGCTGAGCATACAGCATCTCACTTGATTTGTGTTACTGAAATCACAAAAATAAAGTACTCGTGTACACAGACACCCCAGAATCTCATAGGAATGTAAACTTAAGTGTGTGAATAGGGTTTTACATTGAATTGAGGGCTCTGGAAGCATGAAATTGTCCCCAATGATTTTAGAAGCATTAAAAAGTCCATTATTGAGTGAAATGGCAAAGAAAACTGCCAATTTAAGTGGCATTCCTTATTAATGCCAGGCCTCTCTTCAAATCCCACACACCCAATTTCTCGACTCCTAAAGAATGGCCAGATTTGCCATAATAAGTAAGACAGCTCAGACTCTTTCAGATCCTCCTTGCAGTGAGAACTCAAAAATGAAAACTTCATCAAAAATAAACCACATGCTAACACCTCTCTACCAAGTGCTGATCTGGGGGGGGGAGGTTGTCCGAAAGGGGGAGAAATAGAGCATGACGTGTCTCATGTGACAATGTCTTCTAGCTATAGACAGGAATTTCCTGTTTTAAAAATGAATTCCAAAAACAACGTGGATTTTTTTTTTTAATTTTCTAAGTTCCTGGCAGAATTTATTCAGTTGATTCACTAGTTGACTGATGAAGGCAAGAGAATTTAGAAATAGTGAACAGTGAGGTGGCATCTGCGGCATACACAGACTTAGAGCCGTGTCCTCGGGTTCTGTGGGGACTGGGCCCAGTGCTAGCAGGACCCGGATTCTGACTTGGACTATATGGCCACAGAGTCACCAAGCCAATGTTCCCAATCCTATCTATGTGCCTTTCAGAGCCCCTCACCAAAATCTGAGTTACTAGAGGACAAATCATATCGACCCCTGTGTCTCACCGGCAGGCCAAGCAGGCTGCTGGAGATAAATCAATTTCTTTATTAAAATGAATCCATAACAGAATGGATTTAGATAAGCCCAATATATCAGGCACTGAACAACAAAAACAGATCTCTCCGACCCTGGTGGTAATGACAAAAGGAGAGAGGAGAGATCAATGACTAGGCCTCAAGAACCAAAGCCATGAGCATGCAGGTCGATCAATAAGCTAAAAGAGGAAAATGGACGTGGCGCCCAACAGCCGAGCCAGAACCCGGAGTCTTTCTAGATTCTTCCACCTTACTCATAACCCCTTCGTCCAAACTCTTGACAATTCTACATTCTTTTCATCACCAAAAGCCCTTCTCCTATCACTAGTTCAGCTTTCACTTTGTAACCCCTCCTCCCTCCACAGCTCATGGGGTCCAGGATAGCCCCTCTTCTCCCACCCATGTTCTAAATGAATTGAGGATGTAATAAAAAAAGAAGTGGGCAGATGGGCGTAAAATGGCACCTTTATTCCTGCGATCTCTAGAAATTCTGACGTCATGCTGAAAGCGAAATGAACCCAAGGTGAGCCTCAGAGACCAAAGCAAGCTGTGCAAGGTCAAGACCCTCCCAAGGGCAAACAGGAGGGTGTGGAGATAGATAGCCATTTAATGTTTCCCAAACTTACCCACCAGGTGAGTACCTAGGCCTGGGAGCCCCTTCTGCATGGAAATCAAGTGAGGAATGAGAATAGTAATCCGCATGCCTCTCTAAAATTCTCTCCAAGCTGTCCCTAAAAAGCACTTGCCGCCAGCTCCCTCCTACCACCCACATCCTCAAGTTGTATTCACAACCATGGGAACCCAGCCTATCTGCCCAGGTGAGAGGCTCAACTCAGGTACTTCATCTACTCCACCGTGGCATCTTATCCACTGGTTCCTGGTCCTTGTGAGACCTTCCTCCTTCTTAGGAACCCTTGCTCCCCTGGCAAATCTCTACTCATCCTCCCAGGCTCTCGTCAAAGTCATGTCACACTCCTCTGGAAAGTCTCTAATCATCCACCCAGGCTCTCATGTCACGCAGGAAGTCCTATGTTCATCTCCAGCTACGCTCAACGGCCAGGTGGGCCTCCCATCAAAAGCTTCATTCTGTTAGGGTTTCTCTAGCACTTTATTATATTCCATTTACTAGTTAGACTGCACCTTCCTATATTTTTTTTTAAAAGATTTATTTATTTGTTCATACAGAACTGGGGTACAGACCAGAGGCTCAGGGGTGGCTTCACCAGAGACAGAGCGGGGAGCAGAACAGGCAGATGGAGGAAGTACACAGCTGAGGGGAGCAGCGGGCGGGTCAGGAGAGGTCTGCCACGCCATGTGGTCACCTCCGGGGCAGGCGGGAATCAAACTCATGCGGAAGTGGCTTTAGCTTCTCAGTGCTGTGCTTTAACCTGCTGCACCACCAGGGAGGGCCCCTTCCTATATTTTTAACCTCCCTGCTGCAATATCCAGAAGAGATTCTGGTCCATAGATATCTACAAATATTTTTATTGGATTAGAGCGAACAAGTATCTAAATTCAACTTAAAACATAAAGATCCCATACAAACTGTACCGCTGGTTCAGAGGAAAGCTGGCACACCTGAAATATTTCTTCAAACTAAGGAAATAGCATTATAAAGAAAGGTATTCAAAGAAAATTCCACTTACAAATATTAACCATGAATTGGTCCTGAATTGCTACTTTATACAGAATCACAATGGAAGAATATTCCAAGAAAACAAAATCTGTAGGCAAATGACAAATCTAGGAAACAACAGCTATATTGGGGGAACACTGACATGCCCAATTTGACCAGAGTGTAGAATGCAGAAAGAGAGGTGATTGAGAAGCTCCTCAGGAAGGAATCCTACTTTAGCATAGGGATGAATACAACCAAAGCTTAAAGGTTGACTTGATTTACAGACAACAGGTGCTGAAGGCACTTTCTTTTTTTCTTTTTTTTTTTTAATTTTTATTTTTTTTTTAATTTTTTTTAAAAATTTATTTATTTATTCATACAGAACTGGGGTACAGGCCAGAGGCTCAGGGGCGGTGAGAGGCTTCACCAGAGACAGAGTGGGGAGCAGAACAGGCTGATCGACGAAGTACACTGCTGAGGGGAGCAGCGGGCGGGTCAGGAGAGGTCTGCCGCGCCCTGTGGTCACCTCCAGGGCAGGCGGGGATCGAACTCATGCGGAAGTGGCTTAAGCTTCTTAGTGCTGTGCTTTAACTCACTGCGCCACCAGGGAGGGCCCTGAAGGCACTTTCTAAAGGAGTTGCCCTTTAATCTTGCTAAGGAGACTGTATAAAATTTCCATCACTGTGTACTGATAACTCGGAACTAATAATATGCTTTTCCATTATTTCCAAAATCCTCAAGACCACAATGACGCCAGGCTTAGAACAGTTGCGTAATCTCAAAGGAACATTCTTTGAGCATAATAAAATGACTAATAAACTACTTAGGATAATCAGGAGACCACATATTAATTTGGAGCCATTTTTCATTTTGCTTATGATTCTATCCACCTGCTCCTATATGTTGGATGTTTCTAATGAACCTTTCCTCACCACTAGTCTATCACATAATAAACACCATCAATTTCCCAGTTCTCTTAATAGACGGTAACATGAAAAGCTGACTTAAGTAATAAAAACCATGACCATCTGTCTCCACTTCTCTACTTCTTCTTGACTATTTCTACCACCAACTACAGGGAGCTCCAGCAATGTCTAGTCAAAGAACAGTAGACAGGCAACATGCAGGACCATGGAGGAATTATTCAGATGTCTGATGTCAGTGCCAGCACGAGCAAATAGAGCAGACAGATCAATGGTCTCTAAACCTATCTGCAGTCAATTCTCAGTTACAGGCGCAGCAGAGCATCTCAACCAACACCAACATGGTTCTTGGAAAACAGCACCCACAGCAGCAGTGAACTCTGAGCTTTGCCAAGTGATTATGTGCTACTTCAGCACACTGGACCTAACTTCTTTTTTGGAAGATTTATTTATTTATGCATACAGGACTGGGGTACAGGCCAGAGGTGCAGGGGCGGTGAGAGGAGTCACCAGAGACAGAGTGGGGAGCAGAACAGGCTGACTGACGAAGTACACTGCTGAGGGGAGCAGCGGGCAGGTCAGGAGAGGTCTGCCGCGCCATGTGGGTCAGCTCCCTGGCTGGGGATTGAACTTGTGGTGAAGCGGCTGCAGCTAGCTTCACAGAGCTGCACTTCAACCTATTGCACCATCAGGGAGGGCCCTTAATGCAGACAGTGACAGAGCAAATATGCAGACAGTGATGCAGTCCCTTAACGGTCAGCTGGAGTGCCTTTCAGGGAAAGTTGGGAGCCCCAGAGACATGGTGACCTGCCCTGGTCCCTTCCACAACAGCACTCTGTTCCCATTCCTCTTCTTCCTCTCCTGCCTGACACTGGGTGCCCCAGTAAACCCCCTCTTAGAGGAATGAAGTGCAAGAAGTTACTGGAAGACATCATAGGGACCATACTCAGGAAAGGCAAGGGACAGGCAGACTGGAAGCACTGCCCTGACAGACAGTCGGACACAGGGCTCAGCCCAGTGGCCCTTCAGAACCATCCTGCACTACCCACCCCACCCCCCACCTCAACCAGTGGTTGGTTGGGGGTTGCATTCTCGCCCTGGGTGAAAGTAACTTCTGGAGAAGCACTGGGCTGGGAGCCATCAATGGTCAGGCCTGTGTACCTCTAGGGGTGGCGAAGGCAAACCCTGGCAGGACCTTCTAGACAAAGAAGAAACACTGGCTTCAAATTTTCTAAAAGAAAAAAATGGAGAAGTATGTTGCAGAAGAGAGAGATGGATTCAAAAGAGACAAAATCAGCTCTAGTATCCTAAAGCTTGGTTATCAGACCCTTGACCAAACCCCGCCATTTCTTTGTGCTTCGATCTCCTCTCTCCGAAAGGTAAGCTGAGGTCACTTTTCCTATGAAAATGTCTTTGATTCCAGCCCAAATGTCACTCCTGTTCAATATCCAAATTCCTTCTGTTACCTACCTCCAGGCTCACCAATATACCTAAGGGGGTAAAATAACATAAAAAAATCTCCCTTTGCGTTTGACATTCCTACTTGTTTAAGTGTGAAGAGATGATCAGCAGCAGCAGATTCAAGTCTACACACGACAATGGACAGGCAGCAACCTCAAGATTAGATTAGATTTGCAAGCAGCAGCTTGGGGATTCTGACATTAGACAGAATACAATTATTCAGTTAGTTGTGTCTTTATTACGCACATGCCCCCTGTGAGGCAATTTTCCTTATTGGAAGTAAAACAGCCCCAACCAAAGCACTTAAAAATGATCCTTTTCCTGTTTTTATTAGCTCGTATCAAAGATATAACCATTTGTAGTACAACCAAGGGAGGGAATTGGTTTTTCATTGTTCAGTTCATGTTGTATGGCTTTAGGAGTGGAGAAGATCCCCAAGGAGATACAGTCTCTCAAACAAGCTTGCAGGTAATCAACAGGAGCATTCTTTCGAGGGGGATGGAAAATAGAGAAAATTATTAAAATATAATTAAATAAGCAAAGTGGATGCAAACCAATGAGGGAGAAGTGAGTTCATCAGGACAGAAGCGGTACATGTTGGCACTGACTTCCACGGCGAAACGCACGAGGCCCCTGGTCCAAACACCTCAGTTATCAGTCCTTCCACAGCAGGGCAGCTGTACTCTTTGGAACCGAACCCCGAAACACAGCATGAGCCTATGAATGCGCGCATGCTCTGGCACCTCAAACAGGGGTCAACGGGCTGAGTGTCAGGTGAGAACAACGTCTACCGAGGAAGCAGCGGTCCGCGCCTCCGAACTGGGCTTGCAGTCAGCAACCAACCAACCCAAGGCGTGACTCCTGTGGCGGGCGTGGAGCCGTGTCTGGCCCGTTTGAGAGGCCCAGTCATCTCCACCTCACAGAGCTCCCGGTCAGGACATTTGCTGCTTCTTTAGCTAGATTTTCACAATGACCCTTTGTCTGAAATTGTTGCTCTTACAGATGCCCTCTGATCAAGGCAAAGTATGGCATTCCAATTTCAGTTGTATTTTTAAAATTCCTTACAGGTGATGTGTTTCTCTTGCATTTTAGGGAGACTAAATAGATAAGAGGCATAACAGGTCTTGCCTAATTTGTAGGAAGGGGATGTTTAAATACAGACTGATGGACGTGAACACATGTACCCCGACATCATCACACATGTTCCCGCACAACCTCCACACACATCCACTCCACACACACACATCAATACATGCATCGACTACACACATACAATTTCCTTTCTGGAGGAAGTGGATGATTTCACTTCTGACATTAGCAATGTGGAAAGCCAGAGGCAAAAGACCTACCAGAAACCATTCCACTCATACCAGACACACACAATAATTTCTGTATCTTACATAATAAAAAGGATTCAAAAATAAAGGTACAATGTTTCCAACAGAAAGTGCTCAATCTATAACTTTAAAAGAACTCATAATCCTCTGACCTCCAAAGAGAAAAAGAAAGGGTCAAATAAATTATTCTTAATTAAAAGTCAAATTTTACAATGTCTAAACTAACGCTTTACTTAAATTATCACATAAAGTCAATTTCTAAGTCAGGTGGAACAAATATGTCCAATGTAACTGTCAATAAAAATTGAAACAGTCCTATTTCACTCAATACTAATCTGAAATAAGTCATAGTATAAATATCACAACTCTGTAAATCTATGAAATTGTTAAGTCTTCAGCAATTGTCTTCAACAATGTTAAATAGCTACTTCTTTCATTCTTCCTGAAATATACAATTTAAACCATTTTATACACAAGACATAACCACAGCACTAAAAAGTATTTCAAGTTAGCCTGCCCTCAGAATAAACCATATATCCAGAGAAACTTCTTTGTGTAGCTGAACAAAATGTCCAAGTGTAAATAAAATTCACCAAAAATGTGATGGGGCCTTCATAAGATTGTTTTAGATCCAATTAAGTTCCTGGCTACAGATTCAGTCATCATATATTTGCTTAAAAGAAATATTCTAAGGATCTGCTATGCCAGAGAGTGAGATGCTCACATCAGGGAGCAGACATGGCATGAGCAGTGAGTGAACACAAAGGAACAGAAGGCACTGGGGACTAACGCAGAGAACAGTGGGTAGAAAGCAAAGCATGACAAAATGAACCAGATGGATTTCTATCTATTGCAGACCTGCGACAACTCATGCTGCAGGGCTTGCCCCCAACTGGAAACTCTTCCCAAGACCCCTGAGGAATGGGATTCTTCAACAGCAGGTTATGTAAGAAAAGAATAGGTGTCCACAGATGCTGAGGGTCCTCACTAGAGATGATTCTCTCATCATCCCAGGAGCAAAACAAATTTCCAAAATATTGTGAGTGAAGGGTACACCCCTCCACACCCCAGGGTATCAAGTAATAAATGCACCCTGATGAGCGACGTCGCTGTCATGCACAATCTGTCACTCCGCAGCCTCACTGTAACTGTATCACCACGGTGCAGTCCACGGGCTGAGGAGAACAACAGGGAACCAGGTTTTTCTACTTCAACTTCCACTGCAAAAGTACCTGAAGGACCTTCGTATTCACCTTCCGGTACAGCAATTTGAAAGATTCAAGGATGCAATGACAATCCCCCAGCATGCTCCGAATCAGAGTCCACGTCTCCTCACACTTGAGGAAGATGATGGGACGTGAGAAGTGCTCTAAGTTGAGAATCAGAAGGCGCACCTCATCGTCACTGCAAAATCAAGGCAACGCCTTTAATCTGCAAGGGCTCAGTTTCCTCACCTTTAAATGGAGGTAATGGCTGACACCCTCCTTCAGTCCCTGGGGTGCTAAATGAGATTAGTTTTTGAAAAGCTTAATAGCTTCCAAAGCAATTTCATAGACATAAGCATGGAGAGGCTGGAGAGGCCTCCCAGGGGCTGGCAAAAGAGAAGGGTGAATTCTCAAATACATATTGGAGTAATTCCCTGTATTAACGGCTGTTTCGAATCCATTGTTTTGAAACCAGAGGGAAATAGAAGATAGAAATTATAAGCTATTTAGGAAGGAAACGCCATGTGCACCCCTTTCTAGCGTTCCATCAGCCTCTGCTCGTCGAAAGCAGGTGCCAAGACTATCCCAGGGACAAGGCTAGCCAGACCCAAACCTCACAAGCTCTGCACCCCACTCTGGCACTGCGGATGCAGGAAAAGACGCAGTGTTCCATGCTGAAGTGGGCAGGGACGCCAGTTAGCCAGCCAGCTGCCGGCACGCTGCCGCCCATTGGCAGGCCATGTGTCCCTGGAAGAGCCAGGTATAAGGATTCCTTTATTTGTGCTCATTTAGCCCATAAAACTGTCACTTTTTTTAAACGGCTACTTCTCAGTCACTACATCTTGAAACACAAACAAAAAAGCCAGATGGAGAAAGAAGCAGGCTCTCCAGGCTGAGGAGATGGGGGAGGCACAGCAGCACAGACATGGGGATTTAGGGGTGTCAGGCCACTCACCAACTGTCCCCCAGGCAGGGGTGAGCCTGGAAGCTTCGTGTGGGCAACTGTAAAATGGGAGAACCAGGCCCACCTCCCGGCTGTCTGGCCCTCCGCTAGTGTAAAGTATAAAGTGATCACAGGGGAGGGGTCTCTATAATTACAAACATAGTCGAGACTACCAAATGGCCATTAACGATCATTTTTGTTCCATGAGCTAAGATGTTTTTAAGGGAAATCTCTTCCATGAGAGAGCAATCAGCATTCAAATCCCCATTCTGCAGAATCTTCTCTCTGCCCCTGGTGTGGGGCTTGGTTCTTGCCCTCACCCTGCTCTCCTGCTCCCTGGGGGCTCAGCCCCTCTGACAGCTGGCTGCTACCCTGGCCTCTTCCTGGACTTCACCCAGATGCTGCCACTATGTGAGTCAAGAGCTCACAAGCCAGCAAATCCAAACGCAGATTTAAGGAGCCTCTTCCGAACATCTCCACCTGGCCAAAAAGTGGATCACTTGTACCCAGAAGGTCAATCCACAAATGGAAGAAAAATTCCTGAAGTTTCTCTCCAGAAATTTTGGTTTTCTCCCCGTTGCTACAGCTGCTTGGGGAAAAAAAAGAAAAAAAAAAAAAAAGGCTGCAAAGGAATTTACCACAGAAAGGGTAGCAAACAAAAAAATGTTTTAATAACATTTCTACACATTGCTCATGGCTTCTAAAGTTACAATTATGAGTTCATGCAGTGTTAACAACTGTTTTTCATTTTGTTACTGGTTGAGAATTTCAATAGGAATTGATAGAATGAGCACATCGAATGCCCAACCCAGGCAGGATTTACAGTTTCAGAAACAGTGCCCGCGTCTTCAGCCACAGGCTGGGGAAATGGGGAACATGTGTTTATACTGCACTACTGAGGTAAACGCGGAGATGGTGAATGACTGTTCAGGTCACAGGAATGGCAGGGGTAGGTCTCTGGGGCACTAACTAACACAGTTGAGGCTGGCATCCCCTTCTCTCCAGCCTGCAGTCTTGGGAGGGACCCAGACTGGGCAGGTATCTGTGTCCCCTTCCTGACACATTCCAAACCCTCACTTACAGAACCCCCGGGAATCACTCTGCGTGAAGTAAACCAGCTGAACAATGTTGGGGAACAATTAGGGCAAGCTTCGTTTTTAAAAAGTTTCTCCCTGGTTGCTGCTGTGGTTGTTTTTGAAACATCCGTATCCTGTAGCTATTTCTGGAATGGCGGACACTGTACAGATTTGTCATCACTTAGCCAGGGCTCTGCCCTTGCACACACATGCTTCTCTCCCATCACTGACACCCCCACTTAGCTCAGTGGAGAAGGAGACGCCACCAGAAAAGCCCCTCTGGACACCCTATTCTGCAATCACCCACCTCCCTGCCTCGTTGCTTCATTAAACACTGAACTTCCTTGGAGCAAGTCTTGTTTCACCAAGAGACTAATGCAGGGAGTGGAAAGAAGACGAGGTCTGAGCTTCTAGAACTAGAACGAAAGGAAGCAACGTGGGCCAGGTCACCTGGCATGGAGGTGGTTAGCACCTGCGAGGCCTGCTGTTCTGACTGCCCCCCCACACACACACACAAACTGTGCTGAAGAGAGTCTGGCACTTTCTGAGAAGATGGCATCCTGTGTTCTAGTCAACACAGAACTCTGCCTTCAATTTCCAGCCACCAACACCAACTCAATGTCTTAGATACTAAGGGAAACTTGTATTCAAGATTGTCCACAAAGTGCAAGTAAGAGTCTTGTTTTAGGAGTTACAGGTCTGCAGGCTTCATGGTGATAATAAGAGTAACAGTGGAGTTTATCAGTAGCCAGGACTGTAAATGAGGACAAGACTTCTCAAACCCAGTTATTTGTAAGGGTAAGTCCCACAACAGGCAGGGAAATAAAATTAGCGGGTGTTTGAATAAATATCTAAATATTATTGTCATTACATCGAGATAATTACTAACACACTCATGTAATAGAAAGAAGGGGAGAGAGAGAGAGATGAAAGGAAGGTGGGAGGGAGAGAGAGAACCAATCTAGAGAAAGTACATTTTAGGGTACATTTTAACCACTACATAATTGAGATATATTGGGAGGGGAGGCAGCAATAGGAATTAGAAAAATCACACTTCTACAGCAGGTCAATTATGGGGAGATGAGTGATGTATAGAACTGAACTTGTAGAAGTGACCAGAAAGAATATACAGATGTTGACTTATGGTGATGGACACTTGCAGTTTATATAGTGTTATCAAAGTTTTATATAACGTATGATGTTAGAATGCAGTGTTATCAATTATGAAATAATGTTTAAAAGTTATGAGCAAATGAAAATTATTTCTCCAAAACAAAACAGAAAACAAAAAATGCCCTTCATCAAACATAACACAGAAGAGAACATCTGCCCTAGAACGTGGTGAAGAGCCCTAGCTAAGACACCATGCTCATGGAGAAACCTCAAGTCCAAGATTCCTTTACTATGTCCCTGTTGAAGGTTTCACCTCCTCACTAGGGAGCCTGTCTCAGATGTGGAAGCTCTGATGGGTAGTAACCTCCTCCAGACTGAATCAAATCTCTGTAGTAATTTGCATGAAGTGGACTTTGATCAGCACTCTGAAAACTGTTCATCATCACAGCTCTTCAAATATATTTTAATATGAAACTTCTAATTTTCATTTGTACCCTTCTTCATGACTGAAAGAATTTATCACTAGATTTTATTCAAAATGTCAATATATCTTAATACAATCCTAGTACTATCTTAAGATACATGATATCAAGTAAATAATCATGTAAATCCTTTAAAGAGCTTCCAAACATACCAGCAGATAAGGGTTAAGGGCCAAAGTGACTATTGCTCAAAATCAACCCCAATTCATTCTTTTTCAAAGGGCAAATGGAATGAATACCAAGTTTTTGTGAGTTGATACTCACAGGGTGAGAAAAGTTACTTGTTTTCCTCTTTTTAAAAAGACCCCCCCCCCAAATGCAGAAGTATCTCCTCACTGGTAGACCAAAGATGATACCGTTTGTTGAGCTAATGCTTTGATTTGAACCGAACAGTGGATCTAGTATCACTTATCTTCTGAGTTTCATTATAATGAAATTATTTACTGGAGGCAAAAGGCAAAGACCTATTTCTACTACAGAAGTATGGAAACCTCTGGAGGTATGTCCAGGCCAGGATTTACAAATCCAGTACATCAGGCAGCTGCCACCTCTAGTCAACCAAGGTGAAGAGCAAGTCCTAGGCAACCTCCAATACATACAAACACATACAGCACACACCCCAAAATCACCTACAAAGCATCTGATATAACTAAATGAAATCTATCAGCAAAGACTCTAGGCAAAAAATATATCCAGTGATTAAGTAGACTGTTTCTTTTTAACTATGTATGACCAATGACACTACACTTACATAAAAAAAAGGATTTATGCCTTCCAGTATAGAGTGTCCACCTTGGTATACACATACAGACATACACACAAATATATATGTAGATAGACAGATATAACTTATTTTTATATATTACTTATATTTACATATAAGTATGTTACATAATATACAAATATAAGTAACACAGTAGTTCAAAAGAACAGACAGCACGCTACCTAGATCCTTAAGGGTCAGTCCTTCATTCCTTTTAATCTTGGTCTAAATGCAAGCTTTTCAGTAAGGCTCGTGCTGACCACTCCACTCTAAAAATTGCAACAACCTCTTCAATCCTAATCTAACCATTTTCTTTATTCATAGAACTTGGCCTCTTGGCACATACCACAGGGTTTACTGAAAGACTGTGTATATGTGTCAGGTCTCTGGAACAGTTCCTGGCACATGTCAGGTTACAAGAGGTCAACATGTGTTAGCTGAGTGGATGAAGAAGTGACTCTGGGCTCAGACAGACTTAGCCTTGAGCCCCAATTCCACCTATACTAAGAAATGATCATCCTTCTGTACTTGTGCTCTCTGGTCTTGATATAATGGGGAGCATGGGAATGCCTGTCCAGAGCAGCGTCAGGAGGATGACAGGCATCAGTAACTAACAAGGGTTTAGAATCATGCTTGGACACAGTGAGCTTTCAATAAATGTCAGCTGCCATCAGTATTATTTTGTCAAGATAAGTTTCTCAAGGTGGTGATGCCTTGTGATGACTTACACTCTTAGGCAACTGGCTTTCCTCATATCTGACAGCACAGATCTGAGATGGTGAAAAGGGACATGAGGCTCTTTTTGATGGAGGAGCGGAGCTACCAAGGGTCACACCCCATCACTAAAGCTCACCAGCTCCAATCCAACAATACACAAGCTTTTGCAAAGGAGCTGTACTGTGTAAGCATTACAGCCTCAGACCTACTAGAGTAGTCTAAACATAACAATGAAACCTATGAGTGAGGGTGAAGCTCAGGGACCTTAAAAGGCAGAGAAAGCAGTCAGTCTGTTCCTACTTGAACAGAAAGATTTGTTTATTTGGCTTAACTGCAGTCAAAGCTAATGGTCCTAATGGCGTTGAATCACCCCAACTGATTCTCCAGATTTCTCTGCAGGGGCTGTAACTTACACTTTATGAAAGAAGATACAGAGAAAAAACAGCCCTCCGTAAAATAATTTACCAGAACATACTAATCATTTAGACATTCGCTTATGTTTCTAGAAAGCTGAAGATCAGGAATTTCATGGTAAATTTTCCTGGAGCTAAATCCAGGTCTGCCTCAAAGCTGTGAGGACCAAAATTAGACCATTAACTTGAATGTTGACTATTCAGAAAAACAAAGCATTCTGAAAAAATCCATTGACTTCTAACACCTTGAGCTTAGGGAGGAAGGCGGGACTTTAGGACTGACAGAAGAGGAGGTGGGAGGCAGTGAGGTAGACAGAGGTAAAGGGTAAGGGATGGCAGAAGAGGGAGGTGTACTTGCCGATTCCCTGTAGTAAGTGTTGACTTCCCTATTTATTCCAATAAGACATTAATTGCTCTGGTCTCTATGAGAACTCCCCAAACTTTGACACGCACAAGACAAATGTTTCACAGTTCCAGGAAGAACCCAGGATTCTGCATTCAGGAGGAGATCCCCAGTGACCGAGATGCTGCAGCGTAGGAAGTCTCTGCCCCAACTGTGCCTGCCAAGGTGAGCCTCAGGAGCAACATTTTTTAAGGAAAAAGGTCTTTTCCAGGAGCAAGGGAAAGTGAGATTACATAAGAAATAGTGAAATTTTAACCTTTCTAACATCCAACAATATTCGTAACATAAAGGTGGTTTCCATGTCCGTGGTGGCAGCATAAGCTGCAGATTCGTGAAGTGTATACAAATACTAATACTTTCGCGTTGAGTGATCTCTCACTGCGATATGCAGATCTGCATTCGTAAATAATTTCCCCCAGGGTTTCAAGCTCCAAACCTAAATTGCACTAATGCAATAAAAAAGATCTTAATGCTCAGCCTGCTTTGAGAAGAGAGCTACTCTAACCAGGTGGTTTCAGTATCTTTGAAAAAGACACAGATAAAAAAGATGACACTGGCAGCCAAATCCCAACAGACTATTTGCACAGATTTTGCCTTCCGTAAATTCAGTGTAAGAAAGCTTCCCGCGCCCATTTCCACAGGCAGTAGAACCCCCTCAGGAGAGGTTCAGTATAATTGCAGATGAGAAAAGATTTTTTTCCCCAAAGTTCATGTTGTTTCTATTTGTCTATGTTTTCCTCGCCTACCACAGAGGAGTCTTGATGCACTAGAAAAGAGTGGATACAAACTAAACACTGTGTCCCTCCAGCCAAAACTCAGTTACCTCCCCAAACTTGCTATTGGTCCCCTTGAATCAGCTGAGCCCAAGAGCTTTTTCCTATAAAAAGTCCACAGTGTATCTAAATCTGATCCCAGTAAAATTTCACTGGGCTGAAGTGAAAATGCAGAGGTAGCATTTACGGATAACAGCTGGAGAACATTAGTTTCTGTCTCCTTTTCACTCCCAAGGGTTGCAAATTCTGCTGTTCAGACAGGAAGTCGTCATACACCACACACTGCACAATACAAGAATGCTGGGATCGAACAAGTTGCAGTGGATTAGGAGAGGTGGAGGTTGCATTCAAGAACTCAGGGTTGGGACTCTGCGTGCCCCTGGGAGTCAAACAGACAGTTTCCTCCAAACAGAATTCAAGTAGCATGAAGTCTGCACTCAGGGTGTTCACAAGAGAACACTTTACTCCCTGAAAGTTTTCAAATAACTCGGGGTGCGAAGTTGTGCTTTCAATGTTCACCTTTAATGTTTCCACAAATTTTTAAAACATAAACTCCAAGATGTTGGGGGGAGTGGCTAAGATTCTCCAGATTTTTTTTTTTTGCATAATTACACAGCCTCTGTTTTTAAAGGCCACCTTTTTACATTTTTTCAATGAAAATGCGTCCCCAAATTTTCCATAACTGCCCAGGGTAAGGAACTCTGTGTGTGTGTTTGTGTGTATACACATGTCTATGCATACACAACACACACATTTTATCACATGTGTATAACTAATTCGAAACACGATGATCTGGAAAAGAATAATTTAAACGTAAGTTTCTCATGGATCTGGTCTTTCAGGGTCGATTTCTGCAGCAATTTCACAAAACTGACGAGAAAGGAACAGGGACAGAGGGCGCAACGTCCACATTCTGTGGCCACAGCTCCAAGTTTTGAACAGGACGACAAGACATCCCCTAACACCACATGCTCAACAGCTCTTCTGCATGCCTACCAGTTTGCACGCGCTGGACCCAGGGGTAACGCCTGTCCTCTGGGGGCAGACGGGACGGTAAAATCGCCTGTCTCTTCCACTCCCCTCCAGCCAAGCTCACTGAAGACAAACCTTCCTAACTTTTGAACTGCAGGAAATGCCTCTGCCTTGTGCTTATCGGGGGCATGCAGTTAATCAACCGGGTTAGGCTTTATGCAAAGAGAGAGGAGGGGCCAGGGAGAAGCCAACCCACACATCCATCATCCTTTTAGGAGTAGGTGGAGTTTAAAGTTTCCCCAACTTCCAAGTTCCCACTTGACAGGCAATATTTCTGTGCAATTTCCAGCCCCTCGCAACAGATGGTCCTTTGCCCGTCTTGAGCCCCCAGAGAGCCCAGACAAAGCCCCCAGTTACTCCTCGCCTCGCTGGGCCATAGGTGGTCAATTTCACGAAGCTGTCAGCCCAGGGGCAGCGAGCAGAGAACTTAACTTCTTCCAGAAGTTTTTCTCACTACGGGAGAGTCCGGGCCACTGGGGCACAAAGGCCTGGGAAAGTTTTCACTGCGTTATCTTTCAAAAACGTCTTCCACCATGTGCCAGGCGACCATCCTAAGCCCCAGATGCCCAGAGAGGGAAACTGGGGCACGCGTGTTCAAAAACGGGCCGACATGCGATTGCGCCGTCCCCGAGACCAGCCGGGAGGTTGCTTGAGGAGACCCGGTCACGGCGGGAAGCATCCTCGGGGCGCCTGAGCACTCCTGCCAAAGGAGGGTGACGGCGCGGACCCACGGCCAAAAGGGGGTGCGCCACGGCGGCGAGCGAGAACCTTCCTCCCCAGACGGGAGCGCGAGGGGAAGGGGAGGGGGGCGCGATCCGGGAGTCTGAGACGGGCGGCCCACTCACCCTCACTGCCGTACTGTTTGCCATTGTTCGCGCCCATCCTGCCGCCGTCATGCCCGCCGTCTCCCCGGACACTGCATAGCTGGGGCGCACTGCCTGCGCGCTCCGCCAGAGAAAGCCCGCCCGACGGGACCGTTAGCTGCGCATTCCCCACGCTCCGGGACCGATCTCCGGCCGGGGCGGCCCGGCTCTCCGGTGGGAGGGGGCGCTGGGCCCCCTCGCGGCCCCCCCGATGGCTCCGGGCGGGGCGGCCCGGGGCTCCGCTGAGGCCTCCTCTCCCCGCAGGGCCGGTCCCACATCTCCTGCATGCCCGGGACCGTGCGCCGCTGGAACTACCCGCCCCCACTCTGC
>NW_004567108.1:5423780-5473705 GCF_000260355.1 Condylura cristata | reverse complement strand
CAGATTTCTCTGTGAGGAAGCAAGGACCGAGCAGTTTCACTTTATAGGTGTTAGATGCTTCTAATTCAATTAAATTTCTACAGCGATCCCTATGAAAGCATAAGACACCCGAATGGAGAGCCAGGATTCTTGTAACTACCTGTGTCTTAAAGACTTGCAACCACATGCAGGTGTTAGTGATTTGACTCCTATAAACTCTATTTTGAGAATTCCCTTTCATTTGCTACAGTTTCCTTACAGAAAGGTAAGCTAAAACCTCCGGTTTTAAATTTTAAATTCCAGATTTCTTGTGCAGGAAAGGTTATGGATTGAAAGAAAAATCATGAATTCACCTAGTTTCAAAGACAGATTCAATAGTTGTGTGTTTTAATAGCATTTCAATTGTCCTAGTCCGCCAAGAGAACTGGATTTGAGTTCACCTTTTCATATCTACTACATAGCACGCAGTCCAGCCTGTGATCTTTGTGTTTGTTGAGGTAAATGAAAAACTTGTGACATTGTGCCTTAGATAGGGTGTCCAGAATTGGGGTTAAATGGGATTTCAGAGACTCCGCCTGCAGCATATTCCTAAACTAGAAATAAGTCAATGCCTACATTATTGCTATCCCAAGTGGGCTGCCCCCGTACCTTGTAATTCACTATATTTTAAGGGGGAGCTGATCATCTTGGAGGCTGAGGTGAAGATAAACCCACGGTAAAGTAACAGAACCACTGAAACCCATCTTGATAGTTGGTGTAAAGCGTTGTCAACTTGCTTTTTTCTATACTTTTATTTTCTAATGTTCTGGATCCCTTTTTTGAAGTCTGCAAATTAGAAAACTAGCAGGAGAAAGTGAGGCTCTAAGCCACTTCCTGATGGGGCCATTGTTCATTATGAAGTCACTGTTGGGTCATCTTCCAGGGTCTTTAAGATCAAGAGCAAAAGTAGTGATGAAAAGTAAATAATAGTGACCAGTCATAGTTATTGCCACTGAAATCAAGGTTTCTCAATGTTTCCAAAATTCAGTTACCTGCTACATCATGAGGAACACACACATCCCAGTTGAGGAAATCTGAGTTCCTAGCAAGTTCCTAGCAAGGTGTACTCAGTAAGTACTCACCCAATGAATGCTGGATAAAGGAGGTCATCTGACTTGGGTGTATTGCTCGTTCTCTCCTTTTCTAAGAGGTCACCAAGCCAGGTTGCATTGCCCTTCTGCTCGGAACTTTCCTCCTTGTTCTGGAAGTGCCAGTCCTGTCCCAGATCTAATTCCTGGCCAAGTCAAGGTCCATAATCAGACTGACCCCATCAGGCTGAACACCCATCTCAGGCATAAAAAATAAGCCAGTGTCTTTCCACCTCCCTGCCAGCGCGGTATCAGGACTCCTAGAAAAGAATCACAACATTCACCACAATCACGGAGTCATAGGGCCGTGGAAGAAGAGCCCACAGCACTTCTTCCCTCTGGACTCCCGGCAATAGAAGTGTGCCTCTACCTGGCTGTTGCAGGAAGGCACAGTTAAAGCAGAAGGTATATAAATCTATAGTCTCCTACTATAGATGAAAATTCTAGATTTCATTGGTAAGCACTGAAAAGTATAGTGGTTTGAAAACACAAGGGATGAAAGGAGAGACCTCACGTTATATTCTGATGAGTCAACTTTGAAAAGAGAATAATTCTTTCAACCAGTGTATCAACAAGAAGTTCATTATCAGAGGGTCATCCTACTGCCCAAGTATTCCTTAGGATACTGATTGCTCTTCTTACAAAAAAAAAAAAAAAAAGTGATCTGATCAACTACAAACAAGCTGATAATAAATGAAGGAGCAGTGAAACTCAGCAAAGAAGCAGATGTGAAGAAGACCCAAAGGGCGATTTCAGGACTGAAAAACACAATAACTGATGAAGATTAGCTCCGTGGAAGGGCTGCAGACAGCACAGAGGAGATGGAGGAGAAGAGCAGTGAAGTGGAAGACAGAAAAGTAGATAGTAGCCAGTTTATCAGGAAACAACAGACTGATAATAATGACAAAGTCTCAGGGACCTCGGTAAAAATAAAGTAAATGTCCAAAAGGAAAGGAGAAAGAACTGAAATAGGACCCGAAGACATATGACTAACCACTTCTCCAATGCATAAAATGATAAAGTGATAGGAATAGAGAACCCATTTGTGGCTGAGCAGGGAGAGGAAGGTTCCGGAGGAAGTGGGCATGGTTATAAAGGCAAAATGAGGGGTTTTCATAAGGTTGGACACTTCCTTGGCAATGTTGACATTAGGGTCACCATGGTGATGCCAGTTCATCTAGTTTTGTAAGATGTTACCACTTGTGGGAAGCTGAGTCAAGTGTAAACAGGAAATCTCTGGATTATTTTTTGCAAATACAAATGATCTATAGTTATCTCAAATACAAAAAAAATGCATTAAAAAAAAGCCTCTTTCTCATTATCAAAACTCTATCTAGGAACACAGCCCCCAACGCTCACCCTTTCACCAACCATGGCGCAGTGGTTAAAGGGAAGCACTACGAAGCTAGCGGCAGTTGCTTCCACAACAGTTCAATCCCTGCCCAGGAGCTGGTCCACATGGCGCAGCAGACCTCTCAGTTCTTACCTGCTGCTCCCCTCAGCAGTGTACTTTGCTGATGTGCCTTTTCCGCTCCCCACTCTGTCTTTGGTGAATCCTCTCACCCCTGCACCTCTGGGCTATAACCCAGTTCTTGTGTGCATAAATAAATAAATCCTTTTTTAAAAAGCTCAATCTAAGTCCATTCTTTAATATCCTTTAACTCTCCCACTTCATTTTCATGCACATACATAAGAGCAAAAATCTTAGTGATCAGTGGTTCTTTAGGGCTAATCAGAAGTCCTTCTGTGTCTACTCAATATTGAGTGATTTAGGGACATAGTCAACCTGCAATGATCCATTCCAAGAGCTTGAATTTGGGGTTATCAGAATTCAGAGACTCCACTAGTGAAAAGACTGGGTCATTGCTCTGGTCCATCCATTTACTTTTTTTGTGAATCTGATACAAAAGAAACTCCTAAGTGTAGAAAAAAATCTGAGTTTTAATGCCTATTAACACTTTTCTGTTTTTCAGTGGCTAACTCAGTGTCCTTTCAACTAATGTGATATACTTTCATGCTGAGTAGCTCTTTTCTGAGTAGTATGTTATTAGAATATTGAATTTAAAAGCCAGTTTGATTTACAACCCCTTAAACTCCTGTTTTCTCTAGGGGTGGAATCACCAGGTCCAGGTAGTCTTCCGCTCTGGCCTGGGGATGGACAGCCTGGCCCCCCACTGAATGGAGCTGAACTCCAGGAGCCAGTGTGGCTGTTGATTTTTATAATTGGCAGCAAGCAGGTGAAAAAGCACATCCTTAACTACAGGTGTTCCTAAAAGTACGGTAGGCAAAATGAACTCTCCGATGAAACCCATTTTGGGAAATACCCAAAGCCAGAATCTCTGATTAAATAAATTTTAAAAAGTTCTGAAAGTGTCGATTAGAAAAATCAGTTTGTAGAAGAGAAAAGGGAACCCAACCAAAGTTTATTCCACTTATGTTGACTTCTTTCCCTGGCACACACCCGGTGTCCTTCGCTCGACCTTCTCTAGCCTGATTCACCAGCTTCCTTTTGTTACTCTCACACCTCAGAATACAGAGCAGATTTATGCATTGTTTTTGTGCTATTGGTGAAAGAAGGCAACTCAGTTCTTGAGTAAGTGTGCACTTAAATATACTATATAAAAGGGAAAATGATGATTTTTAATTGCTTATAGCTTTATCATCAATATATAAGTTTGGATCCTTGACAAAACAAATGTCTGTATCGAATACAAATAAGCATATAAATTATTACTTGCTCCATACCGATAATGATGCACATCAACATTGAAACCAAGGTCTACTTAGAAAGCCCATAATGTTTTTTACCACTTTTTACCACCAACATCATGCCATGTTGTCCTAGTTTTAGACCGAGTTCAATTTTCACTGGAGAAGTGCTTCATTTAAGAAAGAGTGAAACGTTTTTTGACATCTGTGTGAAATTCAATTTGGTTTTAAAATAAATTTTCATTATGCAACGTAAGTCTTCATTGTAGCCATAACAATGAATGGCAAAATATTTTGGGTATTTCATTTAGATAGTTTAATAATTATAAAATGAATGGCTAAATAATAGAGTAGTTCCTTTCTATATGACCCTTAAAACTTCACCTTCTCATGCAATTTCCTCTCCAGCTTTGGGAAAGCAGGTACCACCATTGACATCATTACAGCACTCACACACTCTGCATTTCACCTGGCTGCATTTCACCTTTGAATCTGCACTGAATATGTAACTCCTTATCTCCTTGTCTTTTTTTTTTTTTTTAATTTGTTTTGTTTTTTATCAAGCAGCACCCAGACTCAGGAGGTAAGTAAGTCACCCAGGACCCCACAGCAGCATCAAAGAAGTCATGTGCCGATTTATCTCAGAGCATTGTAGTGGTAATTTAGAGTACGAAGATGTTTAATTATCTGTTTTCTTGGAATACAGTGAATTAAAAGCAAGGTATGAGGAATATTGCTCAGCATATTAGAGAGATTGCAAAACAGTGCAACTGACTGAAGGGAGGATGGGAATAAAATTTCTAAAGGGTAGATGGAAAAACAGAACAGCAGAGAACTAAGAAAAGACCTGGGGGTGATGTACACATGCGTTTGTGTCTTGATCAGGTACCTTAGCAAATTTTAGTGATCTGGCTTAAGAGAATGGAAATTCATTTCTTTTTTTTTTTTAAATTTTTTTTATTTATTCATACAGAACTGGGGTACAGGCCAGAGATGTAGAGGGTAATAGGATTCACCAGAGACAGAGCGGGGAGCAGAACAGGCAGATCGACGAAGTACACTGCTGAGGGGAGCAGAGGGCGGGTCAGGAGAGGTCTGCCGCGCCATGTGGGTCACCTCCAGGGCAGGTGGGGATCGAACTCATGCAGAAGCAGCTTTTTAGCTTCCTAGTGCTGTGCTTTAACCCGTTGCGCCACCAGGGAGGGCCTGGAAATTCATTTCTTACTCATAAGATAATCCAAGCACAAGAGGGAACACGTAGGGTGTGGCCGGAAAAGACTTCCAACTTCTCCCTGTTGCCTCAAAAAGCTCTGTGGCCTCTTAACTGCTCACTGCAAACCAGCTCTGGGGGGAGCCACGCTGATTCAGAACACACCTCAGAATCCACCCATCCATTGGCCATTGTCCCAAACCCTAAGAACACAGGGGCGCATAAGGTAACAGCATCCGTGCTCTCAAGGAGGTGGGAATTTCATGGGTGCAGACAGGTGACAAGCGTATCTGCAAACACAACACACACACACACACACACACACACAAAGTGGAATACTACTCAGCTCCAGGAAAACAACTCTTGACTTTGTGACAACACAGGGAGAAGCAGCGGGGATCACCCTAAGTGACCTAAGCCAAAGGAAGGATGAAACTAGACGATTTCCCTCACTTGTGGAATACAAAGGGGAAACAACAAAGGAACTGACAAAACGAAACCAAAGTCAGCCCTAGAAACATGACTGCAAATTAGGTTCTTAGACTGCTGCTGGAGAGGAGCGGGGATGGGTGAGGGGCTAAGAGGGAAGGCTTTGAGTCAGGGGGTGTGGGTGCATTGGTGGGGTAACATCCATCTGAGGAGCTGCAAGCCTGCTTCCCCAAACCATGTACAGTGTTGTAAACCAATGTTGCTTTAATACATAAGTAATTATGGTTGGGGTGTGTGTGTGTATGAAACTTCAGGAAGTGAAAATGTGCTCTGTGGGATGTAAAACAAGATGATGGCATGTGGTCTCTGCAGTTTTACAGGAGGGTCAGCAGAACACCACCTGGATTTGTAGTTGGGTGAGTTTCCATGCGTGTGCTCCATATTTTATTTCTATTAACCGCTTAGTACCTTATATGCATTTCCCATCCTAGTCCTGAAGTCCAGGCCTTCCTTCTCCTACATGCCCTGGTCTTTATAGTGTCTGTTACTAAAGCAGCCCCTCTCTCTGCTGGGTCATGGCATTCAGAGGTACAGGTGAACCTCAATAGTGCAGAAAAGAAGCAGATCCAACAGCGAAGCAGCCACCCTCCAGGAGGGTGTTCTCGGTGCACCTCTAGCTTACATGGCTGTGACACACGAGACCTCTCTGACCCACACAGGTGAAGTCCTAGCAGTTGAAAAATGAGAAAAATCAAAGGAAAAGAAAATATCTATTCATGAGCATTAAACATTACTTATCCCTCTCCCATCTCTCAGCAGGGAGCCCAAGAACATCTGATTTTCTATTAAAAGAGTAAATCTTTGGGGGCCCTCCCTGGTGGCGCAGCGGGTTAAAGCACAGCACTGAGAAGCTAAAGCCACTTCAGCATGAGTTTGATCCCCACCCCGAAGGTGGCCCACATGGCGTGGCAGACCTCTCCTGACCCGCCCACTGCTCCCCTCAGCAGTGTACCTCGTCAGTCAGGCTATTCTGCTCCCCACTCCTTCACCACCCCTGCACCTCTGGCCTGTATCCCACTTCTGTATGCATAAATAAATAAATCTTAAAAAAAAAAAGTAAGCCTTTGGATAATGTAGATCATAATTCCATACTTTCTTCCACATTCCTAATGACAGAAACGAAAGAATTCAGTGATTGAATACTTCAATATAATTCCCTTCTTCGCTCAAAAATGATTTAAAAACATCATTTGTGTGGCAAACACTGACCCTAGCAAATAATGATAAGCCCCGGAATGTAGCAGTTCTGTGGATTTCTAGAGCATTCTACAGTTGAAGTGACACGCTCATATTGTTTTCTTTCTCCTATTCTTATTCCAATATGGGTCTCATGGCATGTTTTTGTTGTTTGTCATATTATTTCGTCCTCTATGAAGAACAGAATTTGGTATTTGGCTACTGGAAGGTGCACCATTAATATTCGTCACAGGTGACTGTGATCATTTGAGAACAGCTCAGTGGTTTGCCATGGGTGGAACTTGAATCTTTTTGTAAACTCAACACGCAGTGAGAAAGAGCTGTCTTCACTTCTCCTTTACGTTCCTTCACATCTTTCTCTCCAGGACTCTTCCTTTGACTCCTTCAAACAGCGTTACTAGCAAAAACACCAGCATCTAGACCCAGAATGTCTTCTCTTAGGTGCTTTCTCAGGGACCTTGTAAGTGATGGAGACACTGAAGGCTCTTCAGATGAAGGCCCAGACAGCTAATGGTAAAATTCTTCTGAACAAGAAAAGGCAAGAAAATATGATTTTTGAGATCTAAAGTGAGACTTAGATTTAGTATCATTTTGTTCATAAATCAGTTATTCTCAATTAGCTTCAATTTCAGTGGTGTTTGTTTGATTTTCTTTGCTCACATCCAAGTGGGTCCTGTTACTTTTCTTAAGGCCACACTGACTTCCATCCCTCTGCCTGAGGCTGTGGTCTCTCAAGTATAACAGATTGTCTGTGAAGAAATGGTGACAAATTTAACATCCTACTTTGAAACAATTCTCTTGTATCATCCTTGACACCGAAATCCTAGTGCTATTTGCACCTACTCAGACTCCAACCTTATTACATCAGTGTCTAAATTATTGTATCTTCTTCATGACAGGTTATCGCTATGACTGCTCACCTTTCAGCTCATCGCCATGGTGAAAGGGAATGTAACCAGAAAGACTGTATAACATGTTCATCATTTATTAAATTTCAGCAGCATGTTTACCACGGCCGTCCTTCCTCTCTGTGTATTCTTGATTTTTTTTTAACATCAGCGTTCTTCTGAAATTCATGATTGTCTCTCTGAAAGCTCTAAATAACCAGTGTTGATTTCAAAACAGGCACGAGCCAATACTTTGTTATTTATAGTAAGCCCCTGGTTGGCAAATGCATTGATAATCAATCTTTGTTTGTAGCTTCAACCATTAAAAATTCCTACGATATATATGATTTCATTGAGTAGATGATACTACTTGCAAATAAGTACACTTCAGTGACAGAAAGCAGCTGTCAGAACATATTTATATTCCAGCAGCAGAGAAGAAATTAATCTCACAGAGGCTTCAATTCAAATTGGTATGATATTCCAGTAATAAATTCTCTGCCCAGATGGAATCATTTTCTTTATCATAAATATTTTAAAACACTTGATCTGTATTAAAGTTGTATAGAACTGAAATGGATTTGAGATTTTTAAATAAAGCCCCAAATAGAAAAAAAAAACAACATTTTTTTGATGATATAGGCTCTATGAAAAATAGTTTCAAATTTTATAGAAGTTTCTCCTATCATGTAAATCATTTAACCAACATGAGTAGCTCATCAAATGTTGACTTTTTTCTGAGCTGGAGCACCAAAAGAAAGCACACCTTTATTATCCATACTAATCATATTTCTGTCATGTTCTAATGACATTAGCCATTCCTTTAATATTGAAATAAGTTCTGAAAATAACTAATACTCTTATCCTTCGCACACAGACTGGATAGAATTATACTGTGGATTGGCTTATTGGTTTGCATTTTAAAAACCAGTGTCTTCATATTAAAGGTTTTCATAGTAAGGAATCTACTGTCACATACAAAAAAACAACTCACCCCTCCCCCACACTTTAATGATCTCAGTATGCTCAGAATAGTGACCTTAAGGAGATCAGACACGGGCTTCATCAAACCAATGGGTGGGAGCCAATTCCAAAGTTGAAGTTAATCAGTTAAGAATTGCCAACTTGCAGGAGGTAAAATTCAGGACCCGCTGGCTCTCATCAACCATCAAGATGGTACTGGAATGGGATGCTGTCTTCCGGATCGCCAAAATCCAAATCCCATGTGTTTTTACAGATTAACATCAGCCCTGAAATTATATATGGAAGTAAACTGGAAAGTAGCCTGGCACATTCAGTGTATTACATAACCAAGCAGGCAATCCAGAAATCAGTGAGAATTTTTAGGCACTAGCAGATGTTTTGAACTATCAGGGAAAATAATCAATCCCATGCATGACCAAGGGAAATGCTGTGCTGACCCGATACACAAGCGTGTCCTCGTTCTACAGCCCATGGCCCGGTTCCCCTCAGGTGTTGGTCCATCGCTTGCGAGCCAGGGAAGGCAGAGATGCAGTTCTCAGGATTTGCTGGGCCTGCCGAGCATTTTCAAGGAGGTGCCATGATTTATCGCAAGAGAACAAAATGGCGGAATAGTTTTAGATGACACTGTTCAGGAAATGATTAGGCTTTCAGGTACCCCGGAATATCACATCCCCGAGGTCAATAAGAAAAATAGGAAACTCAAGAGGAGAAATCTGATTCCAAAGGAAAAAAGCCAAAATAGAACGAAAAAATTGTAGGAAGTTGAATCGAAAAATGAAAATCAAGACACTTGAGTACTTTAGGGTCCCAATAAAGTTATTTTTTCTCTGCAAACTTTAAAGTTAATTCAAGCTATAAGTCATGATCATTTAAGAATTATACTTTAAATGATTTTTAAGGGGTGATTTATGTCTTGAAATTGATCATAGTTTCAGGATTACTTTAAAAAATAGTTTAAATCACAATGCTGTAGACATGTAGGCAGAAGAGAGAAAAAATGAAGGAGGAAGGTTTCTCTTGTTACACGCCAATCTATGGGTCATCAATGGTGATTGCTTATCCTGTGGTGAAAAGAGCTTCAGAGAGAGGTGGAGGAACCCACTACCCTGCACATAGGTGCCTCCCAACATACACTCCAGGAGCCACCCAAACACATTCTCCTGTCTACTCAAAAGAGCGGTCGCTCTCTTGTGCACAGTAACCATCGTGTGTCAGCTAAGAGGAGAAGTCTCTAGTTCATCCTTCATTTACTTCCAGTATACCCTGGGCAAGTTAATGATGATGTCAACAAAATTGCAATGCCCATCAATTTCGGTTCTAAACCTTCATAAAATTTACATAGCAAGACACACCAAAATCTCTCAACCCTGTGTACACTCTAGATTAAAGAGAAAGTACACTGCCTAAGATGAATGTCAGTTGGGCAGCCTGTGGATGAGGAGGCAGTTGTTAAATAAAACTTGCTGAAAGTCAGGCTAATAGCTGGAGGTCACCCACGAAGGTGCCACCATAGTATATCATGCTGCCCCCGGGAAAGTGCTTTGCTTTTTCCCATTAGCTCCAGCACACCAAGTCTCTTTGGTATCAGGTAAGTATAGTAAAAGTGAATGTCAAGACCAACTCAAAAGAGCAATGAAAAGCAACACCACTAGAAAGGTCCGTCATGGCCTGGTAATTGGAACTTGTGGAAGAAAAGAAGAGTAGCGAAAACTGGCTGTTCTAGTAGATGACAGAAAATGAAACTGAGGTCCAGACTTTTGGAAAGTAAGTAAAACAGTAAAAGTGGGGATAAGGGGGAAACCATCAACAGCGTATGAGCTTATGTAGAATTCAGTGCATTTTTCAATGCTTTTTTCAATTGTAGACAGCTAATTCTATCATGATTTCATATATATATATATATATATATATATATATATACACATACACACATATATATCTGTGACTTGGACTTATATAGTGCCATGTTAATTGCTCATCCTTACTTGTCACTTCAGTCATGAGTCTCTCAAGAGCATCATGAGACTAGGAGACATAGGGGCCATAGAAATGACTGTTCTCTCTTTCAGCTTCCCTAGAATATGAATTAAGAATTATGTCTCTGAGAAGCACTATTTCTCCTCTAATCCTTACTTCTTCTCTAATCTTGAAACAATGGCTCTAAGATAAATCCCTTGCTCATTCCTTACCATGCAAAAGGGAGATGAACTGAACATAGAATAAAACAAGAGACAGAGATGCACACCAAACTTCTCTTTACTGTGGATTAAAAGCAAATTGATATTTCACTTGCTGATTCAGTCTACATCTCAAATTATAGGGTACTCATCTGTAAACTGATGATTGGAAAATGCATCCAATTTTGGAAAATGATACCAGGTTCTTGAAAGATCTGAGTCAAAGTTGTTTTTCAGATTGGGAGAAAAACAATTTTATTAGGAAGGACAAGCTCTGTCAGATCAATCTACTTAATATTAGTCCTCACCAGTTTGTATTTATCTATATTTCAAGAGTTTTAGATAGTTGGAGACAGGACAGAGATTTTCTGGATCTTTGTCTTTGTTTTGACATTGGCTGGATATGTCGGACCAAGTTATTTTACCGCTTTGTGGTTTGATTTCCTCATCTGGAAAATAAGTTTCCATTTATTTCTCTAACTGACTACCTGTCTGGCTTTTTACACACTGCAGAGTTATGTGAGAAAGAAAGGGGATTTGCAGGAACCACTTTTAAGAAGTAGAAATCATCATATACATAGTATGTAGAAATCATTGCATGAGTAGTATGTCTCAAAACTCTCTATCCCGAACTATATTGAGCTCCAGAGAGAAGGCCTCAATTTGGACAGGTTACATAGGAACCAAAAATGAGGACACCAAATAATAGACTTATAAATACAAGGAAAAGTTTACATAAATCTAGGAATTACTTGGTCTTTCAAACCCAAGTTCAGACCAAAATTGGTGCTGATTCTCCAAATGTGCAAACATACATTTTATTGTTTCAGGAACATCTTTCACATATTAGGTAGGAGCTTGGTACTTCATAAATATTCTCACATTAGCTTTTAATTTTCTACCCAGTTGTGTTAGGCATACATTGTTATTTTCAAACACAGGAAAGGATATTGAGGCCCTGGGATATTAATCTGATTGCCTGGGGTCCAAATCCTTGTAACTATAGGACTCAGAATTTAAATCCTCAACAGTCAGACTATAAAAAGCATAATCTTGTCCACAACACTATATAGCACTGAACAGAAGAGAGACAAGTATAATGGAACACCCTAAATTTTTTTTTAAGATTTATTTATTTGTGCATACAGAACTGGGGTACAGGCCAGAGGCTCAGGGGCGGCGAGAGGCTTCACCAGAGACAGAGTGGGGAGCAGAACAGGCAGATTAACAAAGTACACTGCTGAAGGGAGCAGCGGGCCGGTCAGGAGAGGTCTGCCACGCCATGTGGTCACCTCCGGGGCAGGCGGGAATCGAACTCATGTGGAAGTGGCTTTAGCTTCTCAGTGCTGTGCTTTAACCCGCTGCGCCACCAGGGAGGGCCTGGAACACCCTAAAATTTTAAGGTTTAATATGGGATACTTGGTCAAAAGGATATAAATGACTCGTTGTAAATGAGTCAACAGTTGAAAAGAAAATGTCTTCCTATTTATTCCTTTTTTTTATGCATCTGAGGAATATTAGAGAAATGAATTGATGTTTTGTTCAGAAATGACTATTATCCATGTAGCTACTTATAAAAAAGTTCCTACTCTAAACTTTTTAACATATGAAGTTTTTCAAAGGCAAATATTTCAGATTGTAACTCAACAGTGAATATCTTAAAAACTCTGCACAGCTATATTTGAAATGAAGCCAAATTTGTGAGAAAAAAAATGTCCACTTCAAAAGCTTAATGAAGGCAATTTGTCAACAATTTCACACATCATTTGCCCACAACCTTTGAATAGAAGTTTCCCAATTTACCTCTTTCCCATGTGAACTTCTGATCATATGCATTTAGTGACTCATTAATCATCATCTTCCCTAGAAACTGAGATACAAGGAGAATGCAATTTAAGAGACTTCTACAAATATATTCTATGGGATCTGTTTGTTGTTTTGTTTTTTAACATGATGTCAGAGAATATCCATAGAAAAGCGCAAGTCTTTAAGATCAACAGCTGGTCAAAGACTTGGATAAAAAAAGATTAAAACAGCACGGTGTCCATAGAGTTTCTACTTCCAAGAATTCTGTAGACAAGTAGAGAAAGGAGAAAAATAGTTAGAGCAAGTGAATATGACTTAACACAGGAGAACAAGTTAAAGCATTCCCAGGGGACAATTCTTTAAGTAATTCTTTAAATAATTAACAATAAACTCTGCTAAGGGATGTACTTGTCAAATAACTAACTTAAAACCATTACTGCTGATTGTCAGCATGCTTTTGTAACCAAATGCCTAAGGGATAAGTTGATGGAAAGCAATTAATAAGACCAAGAACAAGGTTTGCTGCACGTAACTGATACTATTTGTAAATCTGGGACTCATAAAGCATTGCACTGATTGAGGAAGGAGACACAGATGTTTCTGCTATTTTAGTGAAAGGAAGATGTGTAAAGCACCATAGTCAACAGAAAAGGGGGTGCAATACAGTTAGAGTTGCATTACTTGCTATGGAAACTATTTTGTTACATTCTGTGTGCAAGGTACAACTTTCTCATGGCCGGCCCACGAGCCCTCCTATGGGACTCGAGTGTGGTGTTTCTATCGGCAAATAATGAATAATATCAATTTTCTAAAACAAAGTGTACAGTTAACCTAGCTATCGAGATGACTGGGTGGGAAAAAATACTGTACCTGGAAACGATGGAGAAACAGGTGGAAGATGTGGAGAGATGTTGGAATAAATCAAACTTACCGTTTGCACCTTCTAATTCACTTTTTGGTATAAAGAATTGTGTTGATAGAAGTATTTGGACTGCAGTGATTCCCAGCACTGAGGGTGGAATGTGGCATTTATTGGTGTGTGATTCTGTGTTTGAGGTCAGTGCATTGTCCAAATGAAATGTTTGAGCTAAATTTCATTAGTTTTATCAATCATATATGGAAGTCATCAAAGTTCTTAATTTAGAGATAATTTGACAAAGGATGTGTCAAAAACACTGGTGTTGACGCAGGAGGCTGCTAGGGCTGTTCTTACATTTGGGCCCCTGATGATCTGCCCCGTGTGATATGGGAGGGACCATTTACTTGTTTCCAACCAAAAGTGGTAGCAAAAGTGGTAGCAGGTTGTGGCCATGATTTCCTTCTCTCGTGACACACAGCACTGGTCCCCAACATTCTGGAAATGGGATCTTATATCACAAAGTTATAAGGATTTCAAAGTCATCAGAATCTATCTGTTCCTAGTGCTTCAGTTTTACACAGAGACAACAATTGTGCAAGATGGGCTATACCAAATAATCTTGCAAAAGAAGAACGATGCAAGAGAATTTACATGTCCTGATTTCAAGACTTAAAGCAACGATAACGACAACACAGGATTGCCACAAAGGGAGACAGAGATCAATGAAATAGAAAATGCAAGTCTATAGCTGACTGATTTTCAGGTAGTGTGCCAAGACCTTCTAGTTAGGAAAAACAAAACAAAACAAAACAAAACAATCTTTTAAAAAAGTTATGCTGGGTCACCTGATTAACCACATGTGAAGGATAAAGTTGGGCCCTTACTTCACACCATACATAAAATTAATTCAAAATGGATCAAAGACCTAAATGTCAAACTGAAACTAGAAAAACCTTAGAAGAAAAAAGAGGAACATTTTTTTTTTAAGATTTATTTATTTATTCATACAGAACTGGGGTACAGGCCAGAGATGCGGAGGGTGAGAGGATTCACCAGAGACAGAGTGGGGAGCAGAACAGGCAGATCGACAAAGTACACTGCTGAGGGGAGCAGCGGGCGGGTCAGGAGAGGTCTGCCGCGCCATGTGGTCACCTCCAGGGCAAGCGGGGATTGAACTCATGGGGAAGCGGCTTTAGATTCTCAGTGCTGTGCTTTAACCCGCTGCGCCACCAGGGAGGGCCAAAAGAGGAACATTTTTATAACACTGAATTTGAGAAAGAATTCTTGGACATTTTAAAAAATGCGAGAACAACTTCATCAAAGCTAAAGGCCTTTGTGTTTCAAAAGATAATCAGAAAGTGAAACAATAATCAACAGATGGAAGAAAACATTTGTAACTCATAGGTGATAAAGGACTTACTTTTTAAAAAGATTTATTTGCTTATGCATACAGAACAGGGGTACAGGTCAGAGGTGCAGGGAGTGAGAGTCTTCACCAGAGACAGAGTGAGGAGCAGAACAGGCAGATTGACAAAGTACACTGCTGAGGGGAGCAGAAGAGGCCTGCCACGCCATGCAGGTCACCTCTGGGGCCGGGGATCGAATTGATGGGATCGAATTGATGGTGAAGCGGCTTCAGCTAGCTTTGTAGTGCTGCACTTTAACTCAGGGAGAGACTTGATCAGTGACTTATATCCAGGATATATAAACCCTATAAGTTATAAGTTCTTATAGTTTAATAATGGAAAGACCTCCCAATTTTAAAAAGTGAACAATCAAAATAGGTGTTTTTCCAAAAAAGATAGACAAATGGCCTATAACCACATGAAAAGATGCTTAACAACATTTGCATCACGAAAAATAAATCTAAGCCCAATGAGCAATCACTTCAAATCCTCTACATTAGCTAGTGAGATACGAAAAAGTCAGACAATAGCAAGTATCAGTGATGATATAGAGAATTAAAACGCCCCGCACATATCAAAATGATGCCACAACTTTGCAAAAAAAATGTCTGGCAGTTGTTCAAAAGGTTAAAACATAGACGCCCCAGCAATTCCACACCTGGGAATATTTCCATGAGAAGTGATAATATATGCCCATGCAGAAGGTTGCAAACAAACACTGAAGCATTATTCACATGACATATCCCCACAATTTAGATTGCTCCCACCTGTTGGCTAAGAATATTATTTGTAGTGTTAAGAAATGAAGTGACAATACATATGACAACATAGACAAACTTCAGAAACAACATGCAAAATGAAAGACGCCAATCACAAAAGACCATTTACATCATATATTTGGAACAGGGAAACCTGTATACAGAGAAAATAGATTAGTGGTTGCCGAGGGCTGAGGGTGGTGATGGAATAATAAGGTTTGACAGCTACAGGTTACAAGGTTTCTTTTTGAGGGGCTAAAATGACTTAAAATCAATCCTACTGATGCTTGCATTTTCTGCGAATAGACCAAAGACCATCAATGATACCTTTTAGTGAGTGAATGTATGGCATATGAATTGTGTCTCAAGAAAGCTGTTTAACAGGAGAGCAATGAAAGGATTTGGTAATAGATTACATAAGGTTCTTGTCATAAATGTCCTCAAACCCAGTTCAAGTCGTCAGTGACTGTTTTCAAACAGGCTAGGGTGACTCAATCCCTGAATTCTGCATAATTGGCAGATAAATGTTGCCATCAAGTCTTGAGATGGAGCTAAGATCATCTGAGTTCTTTTGAGCAACCATTCACAATCAAGAAACCCTTTCTCCAAACCCTGTGATGTTCATGGACATTCACTATAGTGTCTTGACTACAATTTTTCATTTGTTTCCAGGACACATATGGATTGCATTGGCATTTATTATTGTTTTTCTAGTCTTAAGGGAAAACATGCAAACCCAAGAAATGAGAGAACGGAACTAGCATGATCTACAGGGTGACCTAACTAAGGTGTGTTTCTACTTCCATGAAATGGTTTCAAAAGACTATTATGATCCATATTAAAAGGTCCAGATGTAGAAGAAAGTCTGGCAGATTTTTACTTCTGTGGTTATGACTGCCAATTTGTGTGAAGTTTGTTCATTGATGAGATCACTCAGAACTGGTTGTCTATTACTATAACTCTAAAGTATTCTACTAGCCTCGGAGCTATTTTATACTGTATGTAATAGAGCACTAGAGTATTACTCAAACATCTGAAGATCTTAAGATGAAGAGTCAGTGATTAAGAAACAAGAATTTTTTTATAGGAGCATTGTACCATAGACTTGTGCATCAATACTATTCAATGGTTAAAAGGTACCACAAATGAGACATGATCAAAGCCACGTTCTGCCTTTTTCTAGTGAGTCTGTAGTAATGATCAACTTCGTGGGAAAAACAAGAACACAGAATAAGAATGATGTAACTGCAAGGATTTTTGGTGACATTTTTGCACATTTATGTTAAGTTTTGAGTGCATCCTAATGGCATGAACTCCAGTATTACCACACTGATACTTGTGGGTATTACTAAATCTTTCTGTGAACTTATATTCACCAACCAGAAAGTTGTTCTTGAAACATTAAAAAATCGTAGCATGCTGATATTGAACTGTCTCTCTGTGAGTAACATTACTTTCAATGTGTCTGTAGTTGGTCACCGATACCTTTCTGTTGACTTTCTGGGCATTTGGTAGGCTTTGATATGAACTTTTCTTCAAGAATAAATCGTACATTGGTGATAGGCACCACTTTCTACGCACCATTTTATTCACTGAGCATTTAAAAGCTCCATAAAGATTCATTTTATTTAAGAACTGAAGCAAGGAGTACCCTCAGGGCCCACCAGCTGTAGAAATTTGGCTAAGAAATATTTTTGCTTGATTAAGTGCTCTTGATCTTTGTTTATATTTTACTAATAGCAGAAGAAATTTCCTTCTGCTTTCAAGTGAACTAGTCAACGATTGGAGGTGACATGTGACATCACTCTGTAAATGCCCAAGTCCCCAGAGAAACTTGCTGATCGCTTCCTCTAGATGATTGTGTTTGTGCTAGAACTACTTTGGCGAAGGGACACAAGTTGGTAGGGATCATTTTCTTTTTTTAAACCATGAACATATTGCTCCATCATCTTCTAGCACTCAGTGTTCATGAACATCCATATGTCATTCTTTTGCCCCCAGGTTTCTTGAAACGCAATTTATATAAAACATTGCACAACTTTTAAATGTGCAATGTGTTGACTGGACATACTGGTATCATTGCAAAATAGCCACCATCATGGTGTAGGTGAGCATCTCCGTCACATGACATGATTATTGACTCTTTTTGGTGTTGAGAACATTTAAGATCTACTCTCAGCAACTTTAAAGCATAAGATTCAGTGTTGTTACCTGGGATCATCAGGATATACAGTTGATTCCAAGAATGTATTCAACTCATACTGAAAGTTTGTGCCTTTGACTGACGACTCCCCTTTTGCCTCATCAGTCCCTGGAAATCACTACTCTGTTCTGTCCCTACTACTTCTTACCTTCATATTTCTGTGGAATCATGCAGTACTCTAACTTATTTTATCATTCTAGTATTATTAATACAATGTCCAAGCTGTTCTAGGTGGCAGGATTTCTCTGTTTGTTGAATGTTAGCTGAATAATGTAACAAATACATGAATGCGAGCTAGTGTTCATACACACCCACTTTCTTTTATCGGTTGGTGGACACTTAGCTTTTTTTCTGTATCTTGGCAATTGTGAGTAATACTGGAATGAACAGGATGGGGCAGCTATCTCTTTGAGATTCTGATTTCATTTCCTTTGGATGCAGACCAAGAAGTGGGATGACTGGATTATCATATGTCACTCTGATTTTCATATTTTCAAAGGTTAAAAACATTCTCCTTTGAAAGCTTAGTTTCTCTCCCATTATTCATGGTTATCATCAAGTTCCCCTACAGTGTGTCTAGGTATAGATGCTATTTCATTCAAAATGTTCGACATTCAGATAGTTCTCTCCATCTGAAAACTCATGAAGGATATTCTTTTATTAATTCAAGTAATTCTTCCTTCCACTTATCTTGCAACTTTCAGCAACATTAACTGGATGATCCTTATCATCTAAAGAGTACTGTTTTATCACGAGCTTCCCTAAAAGAGTGAGTGAGACATGCATTATTTTGGAAGATTATTCCAGGAGTCAGGAGTGAGGTGGAAAGCTGAAAGCGTGAAGGAGGAAACTTGACAAATAGGTAAACCTTCAAGAGAGATGTAAAATATGAATCCCGGCCCTCCCTGGTGGCGCAGCGGGTTAAAGCACAGCACTGAGAATCTAAAGCCGCTTCTGCATGAGTTCGATTCCCGCCTGCCCCGGAGGTGACCACAGGGCGCGGCAGACCTCTCCTGACCCGCCCGCTGCTCCCCTCAGCAGTGTACTTCGTCGATCTGCCTGTTCTGCTCCCCACTCTGTCTCTGGTGAAGCCTCTCGCTGCCCCTGAGTCTCTGGCCTGTACCCCAGTTCTGTATGTACAAATAAATAAATCTTTAAAAAAAAAATGAATCCCAGAGTCACTCAACTGAAGAGGGGAGACATGCCCACATACCCACTGGCTTCAGTACTCATTGGCAGAAGAACTTCCTGCAGGGGTTTTACCCCCCACACACCCTTACACTTGGGTGCCAGTTGGCCAAGCAGGTCTCTTCAATGTCAGAGAAGATATGATACTCCAAGGGAGATATGACCAGGTTCCTGAAGGCGAAAAGATGCCCCACGCCAGCTTAAGATGAGACATGCTGCCCTGTGTCAGCATGAGATGATCATAAATAGGATAAAATGACCCTTTGTCCAGCAGCTGAAATCAGAGAATGAAGTTGGCACCAGCACATCTAAGTAATACTGGTTGTAGGAGAAGCAGCTTGTGCATAAGGGAGCACAGAATGGATGCTGGATGATCACCGGGGGGGGGGGGGGCACAACTTCCTGGAGAGCCCTGGGCTGAATCTTGTGGGGTGCGTCCATGCCGTGGTGGCATCTTCCTCTGGCTCTGAGGCTTGAACTGGGTTTGCTGTCTGAAGACACTCTGAAGCCTTCCACCGTTGGGTCATTAAAAAATACCTGTCACCAACTGGTTTTCTTACTACTTATACAAAATTATAACTGTCAAAAAAACACAAGACGTCTCAGTCACAGGCACGTGTCTATGGGCTCGGCTCCACCTGAGGTCTCAGAAGGGTTCCAGCACAGTGCTCCAGGTTGGCACTGAATTATAGTTCACTGGCCAATGGTGTAATTGCATCTTTTCTTGTTTCATTTTAATCATGAGCTTCACTCCGTTTCAATGCATTTTATCTAAAATATCCCAGGTAGCAGAACCCCCAGAATGGCTGAAGCTCTTATTGTCATCATAGCCTGGTGTAACAAAGCAGAGATGAACTTGCTCATGCACAGTTAACTCCATTTACAGCCCTTTTGTCTTGGAACCAGTGGCTGCTAATGCTGGGGAATTTTGCTTATACACCGTGAGTTCACATGGCTCAAATAGACTGTCCAGATTGCAACCCAGGCATTTCACACTTTACACGATCCTCTGATATCTGAAGCATGTGCACAGCAGACTGGGCATGATTCTGTGGGTGGCTGAGATTTAATCAGTATGAATTTGACTATGCCAAGAGGAGACACTGTTGTGCTGTACACAATTCCAGTTAGCAGTGTGTTGTGTGAAGGGAGGACCGATGTATACAACTGAACTCTTAAGTGGTGCGAATTATAGAATAATAACCCGGCTCAGTTTCTTCCAAGTTTTCTGCTTTGAAATAGCAAACTCACAGTGTGTGAAGTTTAGAACCAGGCTTATGGACTGAAGCTGTGCCCTGTGGTATTTCTATGAGACAAGTCACTGGGGGAAAACAAATGCTTAAATGCAGCAAATGTACAGGAAAGACCTGTACCAGCTGCTACTTTATTTATTTGTTTTAAGAACTGTATCTATTTGCCAGAATATCTTGGGTCAAAGTAGTTACAAAAACTAAAGACAAATAAGTCTTCAACTATCACCAGCAACAGCTGCTTTGGTCTAGTATCACTACAGATTGAAATCCAGTGTGATGGGATTGAGAAGCACGAGTTCCATCCCCAGCCAGGGAGTGACCCACAGGGCACAGCAAACCTCTCCTGGCTCTTTGCTGCTCCCATCAGCAGTGGATTTCAGTGATCCACCTGTTCTGTGCCCCCATCTCTGTCTCTGGAGAATCCTCTCAGCACCTCTGGCCTGTACTCCAGTTTTTGTATGCATAAATAATTAAATGTTTTAAAAAGAGGTCAGGTCATTCAGGAAGTGATGAGGGTATGAAGGTGGAACACTCAGGGTTGGAATTTATGTCCAAGAGGAAAAGGAGGTAGAGGAGGAAGAGAAAGAGACTGAAGAGAGGTAAGAAAGAAGAGGGGGGAGAGAAGAAGGAAGAGAAGTGAGGGAGGCAGGGGGCAGCCCACCTGTCTCTTGGCTGACCACCTATGACCAGGCAGCAGGAAGATTGCCACCTGCAAACCAGGAAAAGCCTTCACCAAGCCCTGGGTCCCCCGGGTCTTCCCAGTCTCTAGAAGTATAAAAAACAAATACCTGTTTTTGAGTCACGCAGTGGATATTTCACTTCCACCAGCCCACATGGATTAAGCACCATTCCAAGCTGTATGGCAAACAACCACAACCTTTTTTAAAAAGAACATCCCTTGCTGGTCTTTAACGATTTAAGACAGAATTTTTGCAGTTAATGATGTGTATCATTCACGACAGAAGGTTAAGCTGCACTTAGAAAAACTTTAAGCCTTGAGATCAGATGAGGGAAGTCTAGCATTAGAATAAAACAAACAGCTATTTTAAATATGTGTATCAACGTTTACTACTGAGTTGCAGTCTCTGCCCTTGTATATTGTCTGTGGCATTGCTAACTTTGTTTTTCCTCGCCAGTACAATTCGCTCAGCTTTTAAACATTTCCAGCTCCCTGAATGTAATTCTTCAAAGTAAGACTCATTGGTTTGCAAGAATGGAAATACAAATAACTTAAAGCTGGAAGGATCAGTTTAACAAATCAACTGGCCCAACTTTTTTTGTCTTAAAGATGCGATGTGTGCTTGCTGAGATTAAAGTGGCCAATGTGCAGCCCATTTTAGAAGCGGTCCTCTCTCAAGCTCTAAATCTTCCACTCTGGAAGGAGCATAGAACTGCATTGCCAGCAGATAGGTAGTTCTGAGGAGGAACATGGAGAATGAAAAGATTTGCTGTCGTAGGCAGATTTCTGGGTAGCTTCCTTCTTTTTTAAATTCTTTTATTGTTATTGCAATATGTTGTTTTAATGAATCAACATAGGGTAAAATATAAAAGAGAAACAAATTGCAAACAATTTGATTTACCAGTTCTTTATGAAAGATAACATATTTAACATATGTTTCTCTAGATTACAGAAGCCTGGAGGAAAACCAGTTTTTTAAATAACAGCACAAGAAGTTTTTTTTTCTTTCTTTTTTTTTTTTTTTTCCTGACTCAGGCTTTGCCCACAGGATTGCAAGAAATTTAGCCTCCCTTAAATTCTTCCCAGCTAGTTCAGAAAGTCATTATCTGGGAGTGTTTCCTGCAAGCAAATAGCCTCCGGCCCCAGCTTCCATGACAACACTATCGATTTTTCTTGTTGCCCCTCAGCTTTTGCTCTGGACCACAGCCTGATGCACCCCTGCCTTCTCTCAAAGTGAAATTTGGGGCCCGGAGGAATGCATGGGTCCTGGACAGCCCTGCTGGGTTATTCTCTGCCACTGTGGTCGCTCTTGCTAATGAAAGCTGTCCTGGCAGGGGTCACCACCTTGTAGCCCGGGAGGCTCTGTGACGCGTAGGGCACAAGCCTGGAGGTGGGGAGGACATCCCTGGCCGCGGGGTGATGTCCCACGTGGCTCCAGACTGAGGGCACTTTAGCAGGAAAGCGAACTGGAGCCAGGGTATGCTGGTTAGTGGGTCACTGGCTGATCTCAGTCGCTCCTCAAGGAGACCAAGGGGAACCTAATCACCCACCCTCTTCCTTCTCAGGAACCAAGGTCTGTATCTGACTCTCTTGGGGCCATAATGAACTAGCTGGGGAACCACTGAAGAGTCCTCTGAGGAATGAGGCGCCAGCAGCCTGCCATGCTGCAGACAGGGAGGTGGGATTTCGAGAGAGTAGGGGGGTCATCAGGCTGACCAGGCCCAGGGGCCAGGAGCGGGAACCTGGAAGGGTGGGTGGGGCGTGGGGGTTGGTGCAAAGGGACCAGGATGTTGGCAGTGGAAGGCAGGGCCCTGATGCACTCTGGCAACACCCTATGGGGCACTACCCACCTCAGAGGAAATGCCCTGACCCAGGCCCCATCTTCCCTGGTGGTGAGCGTCTGTGGCTTTCTTGGCTCTTCAGTAAAGCGGCAGCTTCCGCTCCCTCTGGGCAGTGCGTGTGGAGCGGGGTAAGGAGGCCCATGGGGAGCGCCGGGCCCTTCCTGGGTGGAAGGGGGCCGCAGGAGACCGAGTTGGTGTGGGGACCCTTCGCTTGAACTAAGGGGTGGAGGGAGGAAGAGACCCCAAGGAGCACAGGCCGGAGGCCTTGGGCCTCTCAGCAGGGGGTCCTTGGCCTCTCCCCACCTGGGCCCCGGGGTTGGGGGGTGTGGGTTGCCATCCAGACCCACTCCCTGGGAGCCGCCCCTAGAGGCCATGTGGGTTTGGGGTACAGCTGTAGAACGTGTCATCAGTCACGCGGTTTAAAGCAGTGCACACTGATACCTCACAGTCCTCGGTCGGGGTCTAAAATTAAGTCACGGGGTCAGAACCGAGGCGTCAGCAAGCCCGCATCCTTCTGAGGCCCTGGAGTCCTTTCCTGGCCTTCCCCAGGCTTCTTAGGCTGCCTGCACTTGCTGCTACTAAGCGCTTATGCAGCCTTCAGAGACACCCCTCCCCCTTCTCTCTAACCCTGTGTCTTTCTTTGCACCACCTCACTCTGGCTCTGATTTCCGGCGTCCATCCCAGTGCTGTGCTTTAACCCGCTACGCCACCATGGAGGGCTCCGGCTTCCATCTTAAAGGGACCTTTGTGATTACAGCCCCCCATCTGCGTACTCAGGATCCTTGTACCATATGAGACCCCTATGTGATCACTGCCTCAGGTGACATCACAGGCTTGGGGGACTTGCACCCCAGCACCTTTGTGTGAGCATGTGCAGGGTGCGGTCTGTGCAGACATAGGTGGGCAGTCTCCCTAGGGACCCCTCGCCCAACCTTGGGACAGAGAGGATGAGGCTGGCTTTGGACTCAGGCCATGTGGCTCTGCTTTTGACACAGTCACCTCCCAGGCCCCTCGATGCCGGCATTTACACCCACTCAGCTAGCAGCTGTATCCCACAGTCCAAGATGTCCTGTCCATGCTGGGGACATCCTGGAGTTTCAATCTACTTGTGCAAAGACAGCCCACAAAAGGAACACACACACACACACACACACTGAGTCAGTTTTTGCTCCAGGAAAAAACCACAGGAACCTCAGTGCTGAAGTGGAGACACATGAGGCCATTGAACTTGGACCCCACTGCCACGTGACTCAAGACAAAAATCCTTTGAGACTGAAAATGTACATCAATAAAACAAGCTTTTGATATATTTTTTTCAATAAAGGAATAATTTGGGGGAGTTGAGATTTAGCAAAAGCCACTTGATATCAACTGCAAGAAATTATCTTAACTATGCAATTTGGAAAAATTATATTTGGCATTATGTACATGCAGCCTTTTTTAATAACATAAAGCATTTATTTTATTAAAAATTTATCATTTTCAGATAAGTAGAAAGCATATTTGTTAAGAGCAGATCAACAGTCACATGATATTACCACTAATAAATAGTAATAAGATCCTCACATAAATAATGAAAGCAGCGCTCCAGCGTCAGCACCAGATTGGTGTATGCAAGCCAGGAGCGCTGCGTGCAGTCATCAACCCCCTTCATCTGCTACTCCTCATTATCCTGATTAGGGTGAGGTGGCTGTGAAGACGTTACTTAGGGAGTTTGAAAAAAAAAATAATAATAATATAAAAACTGTCATGGGTATGTACAATTACTAGGTCCACCGCAAATTGCCATCCCTACACCTAGTCAGTTTTTGCTCCTGCTGTTGCAGAGAGGACTCATCTAACAGAGGTTACAGACATGCAAAATCTGAGGGAAAACCTTCTTTAAGACTGAACAATCATTTTGAAAACTCAGCTTAGTTTTGACTATTTCTGTCAATTGTTGTGATTCAAGGTTTGTAACCTTTGTAAATATCACAATGTGGCAAAGTGAAAGAGGTGTTCAGACAGGTTCAAAAACGGTTGTACTGAGTAACATGGATAATCTGTCAGAGAAGCCAGTGAGTTTCAGACTTCTGAATGAAAGACAATTAATAATGTATCTAGCAGATGAACAAATTTAGCCACTGCAATTGCAGTAGAACACGAGAAACTGGCCAAAAACATTCCAGAACACTATTTGGGAAAAAAAAAAGCTTCCCCACTCCAAACCACACTAAATCAACAACAACAAAAAATCATTTTAGAACCACTCTGTCTAAACGGAAGTTAACTTACATCAGGAAGATCTGGTTAAGAGACCTATAATAAGTGAATAAGCAGTCAAGTAAATCTTAATTTGTCCTTTTGATGAATAATCCCTTTAATATGAAATGTGCCTCTTGATTCCTAGGGATATTTCTTGCTTGGAAATCTCCCTTTTCTGATGTTAACACACATGCTTGAACTTTCTTTGGATTAATGTGTGCTGGCATATCTTTTTCCACCCTTTTACTTTAAAACGAATGTGCTTCATTGAAGTATAATTTACATGAAAAAATATTCGCCAATTTTAGGAAGTATCTTGAAGAACTTCGGCCAATGCATCTGGCCAGTGCCCATGACATGATACAGAGCCTTTCCATCACCTCATCTAGATCCTTCCTGCCCCTTCTAGAAGTTAACTCTCTGCCCCCAGGACACTGTCTATCCCTGATTTATCCTTACCTATAGTTTCATGTGAGTGGAGTCCTCCAGTGCCTGGTGTCTCATGCCATGCACTTAGCGCAAAGTTTTAAAATCTCTCTACAGAGATGGAGTGTTATGGAATCGGTGGTTTGCTCCTTTTATTGCTGAACCGTGTATTATTTATTATAAAGCTAAAACAACTCGCTTTTCCAGTTTTCAGCTCATGGAAATTTAGGTTCTAATCTGAAATTATTATGAATGAGATTGGTTGGATATTCTAGTGCAAGTCTTTGCATGGCTACATTGCTCAGTGGCCAGACCTCAGAATGGAAATGCCAGGCCACGTGGAAGGAGCCCATTTAACTTTCTAAGAAACTGCCAAACTGGCTCTCAGAGTCCTGAGCCACTTTTCATCACCACCAGCAGTATGTAATTTTACTTCTATTACATCCCCACCAACACTAATTCCCTTTCATTAAAGCTATTCTGAAGTTTCAACATTGTTCTTTTGACTTTAGCTCATCTGGTGGGTCTGTAGTGATATCTCACTGTAGGTTTTTATGGACATACTTCTCATACTAATGATGTTGGCCAATTTGTTTTTGGTGCTGATTTACTATTTATGTGAATTCACTATAAGTTCGTTCAGTTTTTCACATTATAATTGGGTTTACAATATTCTTTGTTTCTTTATGATGAGTCCAGATAAATTTGCAATTTTTAAAATCACAATCTCAAACTAGAGTTCCTTTTTTTTATGTGTTTTTAGAGAGCAAATGTTTTTGATTTTAACAAAGTGCAAATAGTATTTTTTTTTCTTTTATGGTTTGTGTTGGTTTTGTCCTATTTAAAGATCTTTGCCTAATTTGAGGTATTTAAGTTTTCCCATAGAATTCCTTATAGAATTTTAATAGTTCTGGCTCTTACATTTAGGTCTGTGATTCATTTGAAATCACATTTGGATATGGTATGTGTTAAGGTTTGAAATTCTTTTTCTTAATGGATAGCTGATGTTCTCAGTATCATTTGCAGAAGTATTATTCTTTACTTGTCGAAGTGCTTTGGCACCTTTGTAAAAAATCACTGAATATATGCATTAAAGTCTGTCTTTAAAATCTCTATTTTAGTCAATTTATTTGGTCTCTATTTTACATTAATTCCACACTGCTTCACTACTATAACTTTGTACAAAGACCTGCTCAGGTTGGAAATTGGCCAACTCTGTTTTTCTCTTTCAAAATTGTTTGGCAATTTGTCGTTTTTTTTTTTTTTTTTAATTATGTCACATAAGAAAAGTTGTTGATATTCTGTGGGAATTGAAATTGCAGTTCACTTTGGAAAGAATTGAAATCAAAATGACATTGAATCTTTTAAGCCGGTCACGTAATGTAGCTCTCACTTTATTTTGGTTTTATTTAGATATGTTTTTACTAGTTTCAGTAAAAAGCCTGGCAAAAGTTTCATTAAACTTATTTCCTGCATGATTTTAATTATTAATATATTTTCATGATGATACTTGATCTCTACAACTAGCTTTTTGTATATAATGTACTGCTCTAGTTTCTATGAATGCCCTAGTACATATTTGAAATACCACTTTTTGCCTTCAATATTGTTATGTCACTTTCTATCTTCTAAATAAATCTTTCGATGGAACGCTTCCATTTCCCCCTCTGATCCTTTCTGCTATTTTTGCCAGGCATTTTATTTCTGCATATGTTACCAACCACACAGGACACTGCTTTTATTTTTGTCTTAAGCAATTCTCTTTCAAGAACCTACAAAGAGAAGAAAGTCTTTTATATGTACCCATGGATTTACAATCTTTTCATTCCTTTTTGCAGATTCAGAGTTCCATCTTTCATCATTTTCTTCCTAGCTGAAATTCCATTGGAAATTCTTATAGTACAAGTTTTCTGGCAATAACTTCTCTAATTTGGTTTGTTTTAGAAAGTTTTTTATTTTGCCTTCATTTGTGAAAGGTATTTTTGCTATGTATAGAACGTGTAGCTAACATTAGTCTGGCCCATTTCTTTAATGACATCACTCCATTATTTTCTGGTTTGCATTTTTCTGACAAGAAATACCCCCTCGTTCTCATTTTATCCTTCTTTACCTAATGGGGTTTTTCCTCTCAGACTGTTTTGACAATTATTCACTGGTTTCCAGGAATTTGAATATGATGTCATTTGGGATAGTTTTCTTTACATTTTCTCTGACAGGAGTTTGTTTGGCTTCTTAAATCTTTGGATTGATAGTTTTCATCAAATGATATCTTTGACCATAATTTACTCATTTTTTTCTGCTTATTTTCCTGTTTTCTGCTTTCTTTCTGGAACTCTAGTGATGTGTTTAACAAACTGTTTGATATCACTCAGGTCTCTAATCCACTGTAATTTTTTTGTTTATTTTCTTTCTGTATTTTGTTTTGGGTGTTTCTTTTACTAGTCTTCAAAGGAAACTTTTTTTTTTTTTTCAAGTCAGTGACTATTTCATCTAGTTCTATCCTGTGTAATTTTCATTTTAAATATTACATTTTTCAACATCTTAAACTTCCTTTTAATTCTCTTAACTGTTTCATTTTTGTCTTCATCATAATCATGTTTTTTCTCTACCTTCTTGAACATATGGACTATATTGACAATAGCTGCCTAATGTCCTGTTGACTAATTCCATCATCTCCGTCATTCCTGAGTCTGTTTTCATTCAGCCTTTTTTCTACAGTTATAAGTAACACTTTCCTTTCTTGTATGCCAGATAATTTGTTCCTTTCTTTTTGGAATGCTATATGTCATGAAGTTTAAAATTTGGTTTGGTTGTTATATTTTTTTGTTTTCCATTGTATAGTTCTGTATTTTTTTTTTCATTCACCTTCTGGTTATTTGAAATTATCATAATCCTTTTGGGACATGTTTCTTTCATTTTTAAGGCATGCTAGAATAAACACTATATCAATTAAGGTTAATTCAGTTCCATTACTGAGGTGATGCCCTCTGGGGACTTTACTTGATGGTCATTTATTACACAGCCCTCTGCTCTGGCTGATGGGCTCTGGGACTATTAATTCTGTATGAATGCTGGCATTTTTTCTATCTCTAGCTTTTCCTCAATCTTGGATATTTTCTCCTCCTACATATAAAGATCATGCTCATTGAAATAATTAAAATATTCCTCCACAAATGTTCAGACCTTTCTTTATGGAGTTCCCTCTTCTGTAGCCTCCTCTGTTTAAAATTCTAGCTACCTCTGTCTCCTGACTTTGTCCTACCAACTCATGAAGAATGTGTGGCTATCTTTGGGTTCCACCTGGTATTATGGCCTGGGATTGCATTCAGCTAGTCGGGCAGGCATCAAGGTACTGTACCACCTGTTGCCCAAATCTGAGAACTACTGTTATTTTGTCCAGTTTTCTAGTTGCTTAAGGAAAAACAACTACTTCATCCTGAGAAGAAGCAAGCACATAAACTCCTCATAAAGTGCTTTGGTGAAGGCTGGGGGTGGCAGGGGGGCTTTGATGTAAGGCCAAATGTGAATAGGAATTACTTTATGGTGTCAAGAGGGAAAAGGCACAATCATACCAAAGGGAGAAGAGATTTTGGGCATTTTCTCTGGGACTTTGAGGTGTTCACATATCTTGGAGAAGAAGCTGATCTTGGCGTTATTCTAGCTCTGAACTGCATTAGCAGTTATAATGCTCAAAGTGAGTTAGCTGTGGTTCCACTACCTGCTAGTTATGTCATCTGAGAATGTTTAATGGATTAGTTACTTATCGGGTGACACTTGTCAGTGAACTTGTTTCCTCACTAGCAAAATGTTGAAAAAACATCTTGCTTATATGATTCTTGAAAGAAGCAGCTGGACAGAAGAGTGACCTGATGTGTAGAAGTTAGGTATAAGAGTTCTAATTCTTTTTTAGCTACTAATGTGCTGTAACAACTCCACATGTAGAGAGCTAACCATGAAAAAAGTCTCATAGTTAATTTTAATGCCTCCAACCTATTAATGGAAAAATTCACCAACTTGATTTCTTCTACATGATATACGTTTGTGTGTGTGTATATATACCCACATATATATATAAACAAACACACACTTCTAAAATTATTACAGTATAGTAGCATTTTCAGATGAAAGCATTTTCTATACTTTGACAAACAAAATAACAAGTTTTAATAACATTTGAAGATATCAAGAAGGCAAGAAAGAGGGCCTTAGACTAAGTTATAACTTCACTAAAAATGTACACTCAAGGTGACCCAAAATTCTTTTCCTTATGAGTATGGGTGATAAAGTTGAAATCTGGCCAGAAATGTGGAGAGAAGGAAAATATCTCACTTTCCTCCAGACAGAGTATGAACTGGTGATAAGAAATATAGTACTAAGTATTTTCCATATCCTGTACCACAATTTGGAATGAATAAATTCAAATGTCATCATAAACTAAAGATACAACTACCATAAAACATTTAAAATATTTGTAAGTGAGAAATCTTGAGGTGAGAATTCAGTAGAATCCCAAGGTAAACATATAATTCTAGAATGAAAACTTGGTAGGAGCTGCTTTTATGATTTCTAGCTTAGTGGCAAGCCATAATCCCTTTGTAGTTACAACATTAATTATTTGATATGTACCCCCTTACCTCTCCTCAATTAAAAGTCGGTTTTTATAGCTTCCGCTTTTGGGAATATGGAAGTTAAACATGGAAGTTAAAAACATTTTGTTTAATTATGCGCTCAAGAGCTGAGGTGCAGGCCAGAGATGCAGGGGATGATAGGATCCACCAGAGACAGAGTGGGGAGCAGAATATGCAGATCTACTGAAATACACTACTGAAGGGAGCAGCAGGTGATATGCGACAGGTCTCCTGTGGGCCAGCTCCCTGACTAGGGATCTAACTCCTGCTGTAGTGGCTGCAGATAGCTTCATAGCACTGAGACCTAACCCCGTGTACCACCAGGGAGGTCCTGGAACATTAATACTTTTACCTGGTTCCCCTAATTAACACAATGTAAAAGCAAGCATAAGACTATCTTACAAGATGATGAAATGTCAGTAAATAGGCTAGAAACTCAAGATTCAAAGAACAGAATAGAGGTGATTCCTTAGCTTTTCATTTTGCCTTATATAGCCTAGAATTGAAAATAAAGAAGCCGGCAACCTGACAATGCTTATGCATATAAAATTTTAAAAACACCCAAAAAAGGCCAGAAAATGGGGATCTCTGACCAGTAAAAGTTGATCAGGGAGCCTTACTTCATCATTACCAGAAGATACGGGGGTATGCAAAATTCCAGATGGGGTAGTAGCAGACAAAACTGAGTAAGAGGCTAGACTACCCTACATGACCATAATGAGGAACTCCCTACTCCCTAGTGGGAGAGATGCAGAGGAGGCTAGGGAACATGGAGAGTCTTCACCCCTGCTCAGCAACAAGGCTGCTCCTGCACCCTGGTGCCACTAGCGATCACATGGGAAGCAGTGAGGAGCCATTTCTGTCCCTCCAGTGAGGTTAAGAGTGGAATTTCTCCCTATTTCCACACTTCATACTATTGAGAATTACCTCCAGTCAGTGTTAGAGGAAGATGGGCAGGGAATCTGGGTGCTTATACCACTGGGGTATAGTGGGTTGGTAACCCTACATTTCTCCTGCTAGAAGAGTACCTAAATGGGAGTTTCAAATAATCCAGAGTCTCATATTACAATACTCCAAATGCAAGATTTCAGTAGAGAAATCACGCTCATAACAAGAACCAAGAGGATTTCAAGTGGAATGGGAAAATGATAAGCACAAGATGTTGACACCAGGAGACAAGGGTGTTAGAATTATCTGTGAGAGATTTAGAGCCGTCCCCACAAAAATGCTTCAACAAGACATCATGGGAATGCTTAAAACAATGAAAAATAAGGAATTTGGCAAAAAAAAGTGGAAAACAAAGGAAAAACAAATGTCAATTTTAGAACTAAACATACAGTAACTGAAATTAAAACCTTAGTGGAGTGTATCAAAAGCAGAATGGAAGGGAACAGACATGAGGAGTGACAGGAATATAGACACAGTAGAAATTCTATCTGAATGGCCATGAGAACAAAATAAACTGAAATAGAAAAAAGAAACAACTATGAACAGAGCCCTGAAGACCTGGAGATGAGGGGTGACTGACTATTTGCCAATTTTGCTAAACTACAGTATCCAGATACTTTGTCAAACATCTTCTAGATGCTTCTCCAAAGATGTATGTTTCTTTTTAGATTTTAAAGATAACATTAAATTAATAGATTTCAAGTGAAGCATAGAACTCTCCAAATGTGGGAGGGCTTTCATTTGAAGGCTCAGTAGAAAATAATTACATTCCCAAATGAAGAGGGCATTGTGCCCAAAGACCAGCCTTCTACCCTTCCCTGGCTGTCCAGCCTGCAAGCCCATCTTGAAGATTTTGGACTTGCCAATTCCCCATAGTTGTGAGCCAATTACTAGAGATTGCTACCTCTGTCGCCATGGTATAGATCTAGATACAGATGTGCTCATCTCTAGATACACAGGGATAGATAGAAACAAGAAAGTAGGAATAAAAAAAAATTGAACAAAGTGCCACAAATTTAGCAAAAGATATAAACATATTGAACAGAGAAACTGAATGAAACCCAAACAGGATAAACGCAAAGAAATCCACACCTCCTGGGGGGGTGACATTGACTTGATTGGTCCATGAACAAAGATTCATCTGGACAGAATGCTTCTGGAAGGCAGAAGAGCTGCACAGCCAAAGACTTCCTGACCTCACAGGAGCTCACTTTCAGTGAGTGGTTCTGTCCCCACCCCTCCAGATAAGGTTTTCCTGTGCAAAACTGCATGGGGAGCTTGTAAGGCGGAAAAAAAACCTGTCTCTGAAGAATACGTTCAAGTATAAATATGTAAGGAATGCATGGGGAAATGTAATGATTCTCTGTTTACTTTGCATTAGAAATGGATTCTTGATATTCACTGTCCCAAGCAGAAAATCAAGGCCAGTTCCTAAACACCAACTGTCTTTCCTTTGTGGGACGCTGCCAGGTTTATAGAAAACATTATACAGTGCACAAATAATGGAGCTGGTGTTTGTGTTTTCACACTCCAGCTGCATTCTCTACATTGGGAATTGAATAGCAGGTCCTCCCCACCACCACCCTCTTTCAGCCAAAAACTCAAGATTTTCTTTTGCATTGGAGAATTCAGGACAGAAAGAACTTCCTGGGTAGTTATTTTGTGAAAACACATAGTAAGCTAAATTTGCTGAAACAAGAACTTACTTGAATAGAGAGGTTGTTGTGTGTGTGTGACCAGCCATGGCATTTGGTTCACTGTTAATACTTTAATTTCCTTTTTCAGAATATATATCACCCAGGTGCTTCAGCAAGAGGCTTGTAAAATGTAGAATGGAAGTAAGCCACCATGGTGAACACACTTATGAAAACTAACATTTATCTTTCAGGTGATCATTTATATACAAGAGCCACAAGTAAGCAGAGTAACCACTGATAATCTGGGCATCTAATGTGATGGAAATGCCATACAAATGGTCAACTCTCACTCAACGAGTACTTCTGAGGCATCACAATCTTCGCCCAGATCTGATATTAGGGTCATCAATTCTGATCTCATCTTGGCAATCCCTGAGACTCTTGAATAGAGGACAGTAACCTGGGTCATAGCATTCATATCATCTAGATCTGGTAGTTTTCTTAAATATTTCATAATAAGATAGCTTCCAGTTATTAAGGTGGAATCATCTGCCTTGCACTGAGCTATGTACTATGCATGTATTGTCTCAGGTCATCCTCACAAGAACTGGAGGTGGATTAGATGAGCATATTACAGGTTGAGAGACTGAGCAGGTAAGTATCCACCAGAGATTGTACCCCATCAGGTACAGAGTTTGGAACTGTGCCCAAATCTTGTCCTCAAAATCTGTTTATTTTGTCTCACATTCAACATCATGCATTGGCACTGAGATGCTTCAAGAGCTAAATCTTTGGGGGATCCAGAGGCCACTATGTTAGAGTGTCAGAATAGTGAATGAGTTCTATTTCTTAATTCCTACAACTTTAAAACTTCAAAAGCTTCTCTAACATGCCCCAGGTGTTGTAAATAAGAATCTATTATAAAGAATTGATTATTTTAAAATATATTTACTGAAGTGACATTAGTTTAAAATATTATGAGTACAGCAGCTGAGGTAAGAAACTCTACCCTGAAAATTATAGTGTTGTAAACTGCTACCTCAATAAAAAGAGGAAAAAAAAAATAATGTTTTCAGGTATGTAGTATTATCATTTATTTGACTTCTGAATATACTACCTTGTGAGGACCATCAAAAGTCTAGTTTCCATTTCCTGCCATATAGTTTTTCAGTATAATCTTTGTTGGTCAATGACATTTAAATTTCCTTTTTCTAAGTGAAGTCCTGGACTTTTGACCAGTCAATACTTAGAGCTTTCAGAAACCCAGTGTGTACTGGTGATAAAATAATAGGGCAATAGAAGCTTGAAGACATGGCTCCAGTTTTGTTTTGCTACTAATTTTAGAGTTATGACGTTTGACAGGTTAGTTCAACAAACATTGTAGTTCTGTTATAAGTCAGTGGGTCATTATATCTTCATTGCTCTAGGGATGTTTTTACATGCAAAAAAGGAAATATCAAATAAATCAACAACTCAACAATGGTATCAAGGAACTATTTTGTTAGCACTGTCCTCCCCTATTTGTTGTTTTTTCATCCTCATGCTTGTTGACTCATGGTTGCAAAATGGCTGCTGAAGCTCCAGCATCATTTCCATATTAAACAAATGAATAACAATAGGTAGAATTATGAACTCCTTTGCAACTGTTTTTCACATCAATATTATGTATGTTATGTTTCTCAGAAATCTGACAGATGTCCCTTTACAACATTGTTATAAGTTAGGTCACCTGGCTATCTATCCAAATCATGAGGTCAAGTAATTAAGTATCTGATTTTCATCCTCAGTATTGGAAGGAAGAAAGAGAGACAATGGCTCAGAATAGCATTTATAGGCAAGAATCATTGTTTCACACATTCATGACCACAAAGTCTGTGTTTCATCAAACAACATGCTCCTTTGTCCTTTAAAGATACCACAAAACTTGTGACCTGTATTTTAGACATTGTGCATACGCAACCATATTTTACTATATGATACTTCATACTTCATTTTTGAAGAACAAAAATGCAAAGTGGATACCTTAGAGATCCAACAAGTGAGTTAATTCAATGTAGGAAAATGCCCACCTGAGATGTGTGATCCAACACGCTTTCTGCGCATTTGAAGTCATCTTGTATGTTTGTGTCTTCTTCCTGTTTCAGTAAGTACTAAACCAGACATGAGTTATGTATAAATAATGCCAGAACATCTGGATGACAAGGGAAAAAAAATCAATTATCTGGATGTTTTGTCTACATAACATCAAAACATGTAGCATTGTGTAGACAAAACATCTAGATGATTGAATATTTTACATTTTGTCCAGACATTTTGTTGTCATGTGGACAAAAAAGCACTCCAAGTTAGGGACATAAGTGAAAAAGCAGTGTATGGCAAAATCTGTCTGATTTGTAGAGTTCAAGAATTGTTGGTAAGTTTATGATGGGAAAGAAAAACAATGAATGAGATATTGTGTCAAATTATTTTTCACAATTTCTGGCCCAGATTGGAAGAATTTCTTACAATGTGTTCATGGTGATCATAATAAATGGTAGTTCCAATACAAGGCACTTAATAAAAAACACACAGACTACTTTTTATTTGACGTTGTGTTTATTTTATAAATGAAGCAATGCATTCACAAAAGAACAGTGATTACTAAAACACTCCTTTTTTTTTTTTTTCCTGGAAGAATAAATACAGAAAGAGATTCTAGTTGTCTAATCCTAAGTCCATTTAGCCCAGACTTAGTTCAGATTCAACTATTCACCTTGGTGTTTGAGGCTTTATATGGTTACTACTTCATGTGCAGGCTGTAGTCTACATTAAGTTAGTCTACATTAATTCTGTGGGCACTTACTGTATTCTCACTTTATAAGTAGGAATCTAGGTCTTAAAAATGAAGGAAAATCATCAACCATCCACATCTTGATTATGATAACACATCAACAACTTGTGTTCAGTATGCCTTCTGTGGTGCAAAAGAAAAGGAGTGTCTCAAAAACAAAATTTCTGAAGGTTAGTTGTTATAATTCCTAAATAATGCTTAGTGTAGCTAATGTACTTTTATAGCATGCTGTTTTATAACATGTATTATTATCCACATGTATTTTTATGTTCTAAAACCAGTCAACCTAATTGAGAACTAAACTTGACAAGGAGGGATATTACTATTCCACAAAAGCATCTACTTTATCCCTAAAGAACCTGATGGAGCAATATCCTTAAATACTATCTGGTGAGGCTCACCAAGATAACAAATTAAGTTTTATGTTTCAGTATTCCCATTCTTAAGCGAACAGTTCCAAATTCAGTACGCACTAGTCACCGGGGACATATTCTGTCTTTAAAGTCAGTCTTAGGTAGTGTCTCATTTTTCTGGCAGTGACTTAGCTGGATGGGGTAGTCAGTGAGAGCTAAGAAAACATTTTTTTGAGCCAAAAACTGTGTGATCAGGACTCAGTGGTCTAGGATTTTCCAGGTCAAGAAAATGTCGAAGCCATCAGTCAGGAAGGGGTCGTGAGCTGTGAAATAGGGGGATTTTCAACATGAGCCATGAGGCATGTTATAATAGAGAAATCACCCTTGCAGTAGCCCCTGACACCTTCATTTTTTTCACCAGATACAGAATGTTCTGACTTATGACAGTGGTATTAGGATCAGAACAAGTCTCTACAGCAAAGCTCACTTCTAGTCTGGACCAAGAATGTCAAGGTGACCACCCACTACATACTTGCCCTACTGTTAAATTTCAACATCCTAGTAACATAATGTGTCATCAACCTGTCCTGGGTTCTGGAATTAGCTAGTGGTAATGTTTGCACAATTTTGAGAAGATACTAAAACATATTGAATTGTCTGTTTTCAAGAGGTGTAGTTTTTGGCATGTGAATTAAACCTCAATTTTAAAAATCTGTATTGGACTAATTCAAATAGCTTCTTGGACATTAAATAGATCTTACAAAACAATATTTTGGTGATTTAAGTGTAAATGAAATAGAAACATATGGAGTAAATTTCTGCAAAATTGCTCATGATTTCAAAAATTAAGGGGGAAACGTTCTTGGCAAAACCTAGTTGGGTTTCATCTAGTCCAAAATATTTGAAAAATAAATTGAGACATTTCATAAACCAAAATACAGCTGTTTTTTTCCATGCCATATGTATTTGTTATGGACCGTCCTTCTCACTAAGGTATAATCAATTCAGGTACCCAGGTACAAAACCACGAATATTTCAAGCATCATACAGCACAAAGCAAGGTCGTGTTATGGAAATTTTGCTGTAGCACGTTAAACACTATTTTCAAGGAAACAGTCCTTACTGAAACAATTAGAGGAGAGAGCTTCTTATAATAGTCCCTGAATGAAGTTCAAGAGCACAGAGTAACTGAAATCTACAAGGCGATTTTTCTGAACCCACCCTACCCGCATTGTAAGTTAATGATCTCTGGGCATCTAAGCACAAGTGATATTGAAAACCCAGTCTTTCCTAGGTTTTCTCGAACCAATCACAAAAATCATAGACATGCACACACTGATTGAGATTTTGAGTTGTTGTACAAAACCTTGAAACTATATTTAACCTATGCATTTACATCTCATCAATGTTATTTTTAAATTACTTGCAAAAGGTATTTGCAACAGGGGAGCTTAAGACTGGTGACCAGACCAGACCTCTACAGACTTGCTCAGCTATCACTGTCCTTTGACAGCCTGTTCTTCTCTAGGGAAAGAGCATTGCCACATCTTGCCTTACTTCACCTTTCTACAGCAACTGCTCTATCTTCCTGCGAAGTTTTGCAGAGCTCGCTAACGCACATGCTTGAATCTGTTTCTTTTCCTGCCCTCGCTGGACCAGAATGTAGCCTTTGCGCTACGCTTATGCTGGCACCTAGGCTAAAGAGCCAGTCTGACCAGCCACAGAAAGCAGCCCGTGGTGGTAGGGTTTTGGAATTGGATTTCCCACCTGCTTGGGGTGACTGCTGATGCCAAGTGTGGTGGTAGCAGGTACTAAGCAGGAGCAGGCCAAGAAGAGGGCAAGGCCACGCTGAGGGGCAAAGGTCAGCCTTGTGTGGACGTGTCATTAACAGAGGCTGACTGGATTATTTCTCAGCTACTCTCTGCTCATACATCATGACCTTGGTCAAGCCCTTCACTTGCAATGGGTCTTGGGAGTCATTCAACTTGGAAGGCTGTTTCGGGCTGGGGTCCTTAGAAAACAGCCTGAAGCAAGGTTTGCATGTTACCACTTTATCAAATGATGCAATCCCATGCGTGAATGAGGGGGAAAGGAAGTGCTACAGGACAAAATAAGAGAAGGCAGATGCAGCAGGAGGTGATACTTTATGGAGATGAGCTCACCTTTCTGAGACAACGCTCTTTGCTTAGCCAAATAAGAAGCTTGTAAATTATTAAAAGTAAGTTGACTAAGGTCAATATAAAAATAAGTTTATTTGCCTATATCAACAACAAAGTAATAGAAAAGTCAATTGAAAAAAGGACAAGTTGCTTTCATTAACAGGGTCTAGAATATACATATTTACAGGCACCTTTGTATTTGCAGTTACGTAAATATGTCCTGCATAAAAATTTCAAAGCAATTTCCTTGAGAAAGACGGTGATGGTAAAGAAAGCCCTATACTCTTGGATCCTTAGGAAATTATCTTCTGATGGCTGAGTGTGCAAGAAAGAAGTGCATTCTTCCACGGTAAGCTAGCAGCAGAATTATGCCCCGTGGTCTCTGAGCTCTAGGTTAGGCCTCTCCATGGCAGACAGCATCCGTGTTCATCATACAGCCCAGACACATGTCTCCTCCAGCACAGTTCCACCATCCTATTTGGCCTTTCCCTACCTAGACATCTACCTCTCTTCTGTGGCTCCTTAGGCCTTCCTGGAGCTTCATATAATGTAGGAGAACAAACCTGCCCCCCCGCCCCCAGTAAGTCCTTTTGGCAAATGGTTGGTTTCACGGGCCCTCCCTGGTGGTGCAAAGGGTTAAAGTGCAGTGTGATGAAGCTCTCCACAGCCACTGCACTGTGAGTTCAATCCCCCACAGGGCGCAGAAGACCTCTCCTGTCTCCCTGCTGTTCCCCTCAGCAGTGGTTTCAGTACATCTGCCTGTTCTGCTCCCCATTCCCATTCTGTCTCTGATGAGTCCTCTCATCCCCAACACCTCTGGCCTTTATCCCAATTCTTATATGCCTAAATAAATAAATCTTCTAAAAATTTTTTTTGAAAAAGGTTGGCTTCATAGGAGGGTCTCTGAAAACTGGGTGGAGGTTACTTTGAAAACGATATTTATAAGCACCCCTTGCTCAAGAAGGGCGACTACCTCGTTGTACCAGAAAGATCTGAATTTCCCTAGTTTTTTTTTTTTTTAATTCTTTTCCAAGAGAGAAGACAGAACTTGAATCTGAATCCCATTGTTGCCTGGATATCCGTGGTCATCCAACTGATCTTCCCCTTTGCTCCCCTTGACCATCTTTGTCTTCCTTGGCAAGTTAAAATGGTCCCTGATGCTAAGTGGTGACATACTCAGTGTTTCCAGGACCCTCCCATGCACATTGGGGCATACTATCATTATGTAAGTGCTTTTTCACCTTTTCTTTTATCAGTCTTTCTGAAGCTTGTTTATTTGCCAGCCTCGAAGAACCAGGAGGGCTGAGGTGCATCCCCTTGTGTGAGAAAAGACTGAGCTTGTTGAAAATGGAAGTTAATATACGTATCAACAAGAGATGATGACATCTCCATGAAAATACACACAAAAAATTAAGTCATTAATGTAAACCATCCTGAAATAAGTCTCGCCTCCTGAGCCATTACTGCTGGTACCAGGACTGCTGTGAACATAATCACCAGCACCAGCAACTGGGTCTGATTCTCCCAACATACCCAGCATATTAAAGTCAACAACAACAAAAAACTATCTAACCTAGTATAATGCTTGATACATCTAAGCATTATTCAAAAAGATCCTCTTCTGAAAGATGATAAATGACAGATTTGAAATAGACTTGAGTTTACCAAATTTTTCCACAGCCTAACCTGATAAGCATGCAATGTTTTCTAATCAAAACACTATCATGTTTTAAAAACTTCAAAGACTCAGTCTGAATAATGTACAAAAATTCTGGAGTACACCAGAGGAATTTTTGAGTGTTGCTTAAAAAAATCACCACGTTACCTACTCCACTTACCTAAGCATGAAATTCCAAGTTTGCACTGTACACACAATTAGTAAATACACAAGTGCTTAACGCTGCCTAAAATTGTTCTTTGTTTTTTTATTCCCCCCACTTAGTTAAATATAGTGGGAAGTGAAAATTATTTATTAGGTGAAAATGTCACATTGTGTGAGTCATTCATCCAGTGTTTGGTTAATTTGATTTTCTTGGGCATTTTTATAAATCTGATCTATTTACCCAGAGGACATCTGGCACTGGCAGCACATTAAAATCAGCAAAAAAATAACTATCTAACCTAGGATTGGGAAGACTCAATTGCATCCAGATGAGCACCAAATCCACTTCATATTTCCAAAGCAAATAAAATTAATTGTGTCAAAAATTAATCCTTTGGAGACTTCTGGAATGTATCTTGAGTCCCATTCTAATTACTGTGGCATCTTGGTGACCCTATTTTGCATTATCTGCACATTCCCCCATTCTCCTTCTTGTCTTCCTTGTTGTCCATCAGCCCCCTTATTTCTGAGTCATGAAGCTGTTCTGCGCCCACAATTGAAATGGATGATTGAAAGTCGAGAGAGCATTCCAGTAAAGAAAAACATCCCACATCTTCCCAAATTTATGCCTCAGTTTGGACCCCCAATTTTTTTTTTCTCTGAGATCCCATACTGTTCCATTGTGCTTCACCAGAGAGTCTGCCCTTCATGCTCTTCTGCAGTTATCTGTCTAAAGTGAAGTGGCATCTTTAAATGCCAAGGTTAGGGCATACATGGCGCTCATTTCCATGGATGAGAAAGGGAGAAAGTTAAACCATGACCCCCAGAAGTTATTCATAACAGGGGCAATATATGGACAAGTATCTAGAGTTACCCCCAGGAGAGTGTCACACCCAGGATGTCACTTATCTGATGTGGCTCAGTTTAGAGAGCCAGAAAAGAGAAGGCTAAATCTTGGATTGATACACTTGCCTGCCACAGAGTCCCCCATTAACACCCTGTCCTGTCTCCTCCTCCTTCCTCACTCTCACCTCCCCACCATTTTGTGCGTTCCCAGTGGCCCTTCCCCTGTAGAGTTAGGAAGTTTTGCTCAAGACTTAGCCTGAGAACTCTTCTTGGCTTGTTCTCACTCCTTCACCAATTCTTCACACATGTCTATACTGACTGTCCAAACAAAGACACAGTGAAGGGAAAATAGCATTCATTGTATCATCTAAAAGAACTGCAAACATCCAAATTAATACTGTATATTATAGCTGGCTGTATATTAATGATGGTTCCCAGAGATGTGCCATGTCCTAAGTCCTACGTCCTATGAATGGCATCATGTTTGGAAAATGGGTCTTTGGGGAATCAGTGGAATTGAGGACCTGGATTATTTGGTTGGGTTATATAGTCAGTGTAAATGTTGTTATACCAGGGAGAAAAGGAGACATAGTGGCACAGAGGAGAATCACAGGGAAAGACAGAAACAGCCTGGAAAGATGAAGCCAAGCCCAGGAATCTGACAACTGCCAGAAGCTTAAAGAAGCAAGAATTCTCCACTTGCCTTTGGATGGAGTATGCATCTCCCCACATTTTGATTTCTAGGCTCTAGAATGTGAAAGAATAAATTTCTTTCTGACTTATGAGAAATTAATAGACATAATGAAGAAGATACCTCAGCCATTACTCCCAGGGTATTGCTATTACTCAAGCAACTACACAATTTTTAAAAATACATATTCTTGGTTTAGGATCCTCTGGAAAGACTGAAATCACATAGTGTGAAACATGAGACAATGGGCATTTGGTCAAGAACACTTCCAAGTGGCCAGCAATGGACAAAATAGGTTGTTCCATGCTTTGAGTATCACTTCCCATCAACGACATAGCTACTGCTTGTATAAGCACCCAGTGAATTGTCAACATTGAATAAGATCATAAAGATGCGTGATGTCTGTACCCTGGCAGCATTAGATGTCCCTCCCTTTAGCCCATTCTTTTATTATTATTATTATTAGTAGTAGTAGTAGTAGTATAGCTTATTTTTACATCATTTTGTACCTTTTTCCATCTCAGTTTAACCCCCCATGGGCTTCCCATCACCAATTCACCCAAGTGCCATCATCATAGCCCCATGCACTGCCCCCCACCCCGCTTTTGATCCCATTCCCCACTCCACCCCTGTAAAATGTCTCTGGTATATAGTTGTTCATTATTATTATTATTACCCCCTCCAATCCTTTATGGTCCTGCTATGAGTGAAACCATCTGGTATTTTTCCTTTTCTTTCTGGCTTATTTCACTCAGCATGATCCCTTCCAGCTCCATCCATGTTGCTGCAAAAGGCATGAGTTTATCTTTTTTGATTGCTGAGTAATATTCCATTGTGTATATTCAACACATTTTTTTAATCCAGTCATCGACTTTTGTAGCCCACACTTAACAACTAAAATCTGAAATTTACCACAAATAAAAGTGCTTCTGGATAGCACCCAGGAAATGCTGTCTCTGTGCTACCAACTCTGCACAAGGTGTTTTGCTGATTTGCAAGGGCATTTTTACAAGGCACCATGTACATATTCTGGTCCTTCCTTGTCTAAGGAGGCATGACATGGCAAAAGCCCAAAACAGACCCTCCCTGGTGGTGCAGTGGGTTGGAGCACAGCACTGCAAGCGAGTTGCAGCCGCTTCAGTGAGAGTTCAATCCCTGGTCCTGGAGGTGACCACATGACACAGTAGACTTCTCCTGTCTCGCCCACTGCTCCCCTCAGCAGAGTACTTAGCGGTCGGTCCCTTCCTTCTCTGGTGAATCCTCTCACCACCCCTGTGCCTCCAGCTTGTACCCCAGTTCTATATGCATAAATAAATCTTTAAAAAAAAAAAAGCCCAAAACAAAACAAAATTCTATCAAAGTGAATTGAAATAAATGTTTAAAAGAAATGGGTAAATCAGGTACAAGGGCCCACACCTGGGGGGGGGGGCGGGGAGGAGACAGCTGTCTGGTGGTGAACATCCTGGCGCACATGCAGATGTTGACCAATGGGTCTGTACCCTGAAACCTGCATAATGTCATGGATCAACCAACATTACTGCAGTAAAATTGAAAATGTTTTCTAAATCAAATTAAAATGATTTTTAAGTCAACAAAAATATGTAACTTCAATGAAAAATTAAAGTTTTTTTAAAAAGTTAAAAAGTAAGCAGCCATTACACTTCTACTCTGTGTTAGGCTGGCTAGTGGTAGTTCCTATTTTATTCCCTCCTGGTAGGGAGAACTTACTGTGAGCCCTGCCTACACACCCTCAGGACTGGCACCTCCTTCCCCAGCTGCTGCAGTGTGGGCAGCTGTGCTGATACTATTTCTTCTCCAGGAATTCATAGCTCCCTAGGCAGGAGAGCCCAGCCCATTAGCTGGACAGAGATCTGGCCCCTTTCCTCACTGCGGGACAACACAGAAGGGCCGGCGCTGGCCAGTGGCACACCGGGCGCCATCACGTGTCTCTTGAGCATCTCAGCTCAAGGCTTCTCGCTACCCCTTCCTGCTGACCTCACTTCTCGACCAATGTCTTGCTGGTGGGTTCCCCCATCAACCTGCACACAGCCTTCCCTCCAAGGTCTCTTCTCCTCCCTCGTGTAGAACTGAGCACACCTTTGGTTTCTTGCGGCAAGCCAAGCACATTTTTTAACAGTTGGGACAAAGTTGACAGTTGATATTTCATTAGTTTCGAAAAGCTTTCCAAGGAGAATGTGCTAAGCCACTCTATTTGCTGAATTCTACTGGGCAGTGAAAACGGAGTTGTGAATCCAGTTTGTGAACACCCCCCTCCCGCACCCCCCCCCCAGACAGTGCTCTCTGGGAGGCTCCAGATGGCCCCCTCTGGTTCCAACCCAGTCTGAAAGTGACTTTTTCTATGACAGTGCATAGAGATGGGTGAAGTTTCCTAGTTTTACAGTGAAAATAAAATATGGATGTCAAGGAAGAGAAAACTCAGTTACTGAGGCAGGAAAAAACACAGGATTATCTAAAGAGAACAGATTAGAAGACATTTCCAGGTAGCATTCTGAGGGTAGGAGGCATTGTGCAGAAGCAATAGCTCTAGAGAGCACAGATGCTATCTAACAGGGAGTTTACAGTGAGCATCCTGGTGGAGACCGGGAATAAGGACAGTGAGTCCAAGAAGACTGTTCAGCGACACCAATTTGGGGTAGACAGAAGGGGGCCACGAACCTCAACAATGTGGGAAAGGCAGGCCCTGTTAAAGCCAGTCAAAGCCATTCTGTCCAATCCAACCTTAAGTAGGCGGATCTCTGCTTTTGAGAAGGGATGGTTTAACATTGATAGTAGACATCCACTTTAATGTAAGCTAAGTAAGCAAAAGATTATTTGCATTTATAATAGGCTTTTCAGTCACCCTCTGCTCATATTTCTGCTGTATGTAATGTTCCATATCAAAAAAATTTCTAGATGTTTTTGTTGAGAAATATTTGTCACCATTTGGGCCCTGCACAGGAATCTGGTGTTTCAATTGAGTCTCAAAGGATTGTGTTTAAATAATGTTGGCTTCAGCTGAGGTTATTTCGTCTGGGTTGGTTACATGCTTCCTTTTAAGAGAGCTGGTCTTCTACTCTGGCAAATTATCTCCAATACAGACAGAAACTAGGAGACAAAGGAACTCAACTTTGCTGGTGCCCCCGAGAATAGCCCGGTGGATTATGGGAAATGCGCCAATGCTGAACTCAGATTGTCTGTTTAGTCTGTATAATCCTGATCGGTGGGAACCAAAAAAACCCTCACACTGGTGGAACTTGTCTGTATCCCACCCTGTCCTACTCAGCAGTGACATCAGGTATACCTATTGCACTCAATCGCACTCCATGAAATATATATTTAAATGTAAATCGTCATACGTGGCTAGCACCTACCTCTTGGATAATCTAGCTCTAGGTTGAACATTTAGGAGATGAAATTTTATATTCCTCTTGTTCTAAGGTGTTTGGAGAGTCTTCCTTTGGTTTAAGTAGCTGCGCATGCTGGAGCTGTGCTGCAGAGAAATGCTTGCTAAGTCATTTACTCTTTATCTGCTATTGTTATAATTGAGTCTTCTTATGACCTAAACGGAAGTTGGCAAACAATGGTCCTTAGTCTTAATCCAATCTACTAGCAGATTTTGAAAAGAAACAAAGGAAGAAACCACCACTGGATTGGAACTCAGAGAGCAGTGACAGGACCAAATCATGTGACAGACGTGCGGTGGGTAAAGTGGAAACATTGCTATCTGGTCTTTATCAAAAAAAAGCACAGCACTATGAAGCTATCCCAGCCAACCATTGTGCAGCACCTCTCCTGACCTGCCCCTGCTCCCCTCAGCAGTGGACTTCATCAGTCGGCCTGCTGTGCTCCCCATTCTGCCTCTGGTAACTCCTCTCACCCCCTGCACCTCTGGCCTGTACCCCAGCTCTATTCTATATACAATTGAATCTTTAAAAAAAAAAACCACGATAAAATTTGCCTAAGGTCAATCTGCTTTCTCTGTATACATGGAATAAATAAATGCTTATTCTTTATGTATCCTTTTATTCTGTTTTAGAGGATAAAGCTTTTGCATTAGTATCTTGGGTGGCTTTTAAATTTTTTGTTCATTTTGACACCACTAAATGTCACCGGCTCTGTGGGTTGACACTTCTCGCCTCATTTTGAATGTTAACTCTGACGATCTGTCGTGGTTGGTGGCTGTTCCAGCAAGTTCACCCGCCTATTAGTGATTACAAAGGACTTTGAAATCCACCAGCTGATTTTCTTCTTATTTGCAAGACTGTCAAATTTAATTCCTTATTGTTTTACCAACTCATTTATCTTCCAAGTTTGAGGAGTTGGATTCATTTACAGAGAAAACTATGTAAACTGTTGCTCAAAATACAAATATGACTTCATTTTCTCATTAGTGGAAAGGTTGGGATTTGCATAAAAATTTTTACTACATCTTTGAATATAATTCATTACTTGCTCCAAAATCATACTTCTCAACACAAAGCATAATGTCTGGTGGCCTCTTCAAAGAGAAGAGTTAGTGATTACTTACATAAGAATCACTTACTAATAACTAAAATGTATTAGTATAGTTATTAAACTACTAATTGGTAGGGCATTTTATGAAAATGTAAATTTTACATATTTTTGTAAAGAAATATAAGTTTGTGTTATGATACATCATACATTATGGCAGCATTTATTTATATATCTGATATATTTGTTAATATTTCATTTATTTTTTAAATAGTGGAGAATGCTTGGGTTAACATTTTGGTTCTCTTTTTGTGACTGCAATTCCCATTTGTTATTCAGAAAATTAAAAAAAAATCAGTAATCAGCATTTGGAACAAATAAGCCCACATGTTTGAATATGAATTGAGTTATTTATTTATTTGGCTGTACTTAGCAAGCATGGCATAATCCTAAGAGAGACTTTGTCTGCAGCAATAAACAAAGAGAAAACCACAGACAAGATGTTAAATGACTGGCAACACAATCTTTCGATTCATTGATAGTAAATATATTAGACATTAACACTACTGCCTTCATTGCCGTTAACATTGCTAACTCTTCCTAGTTCAAAAGTGCGGGGTATTCTTCTTAAAAATGTTTCCCTATCTGCGGACTAAAACAGCTTTTGGAGTCATGCAATTCAAATCTCCTAGGCTTCCATGAGGACTCTATGCTGAGATGCAAATTTGGTTATTCAATATAATTATAACTTAGAACAAATCTTGTGGTATCTTATTGAAAATAGAAGTATAATGCATCAATATAATTCTACATTTCTATCTTTGTTTCTTTGGCTGCACAACAAAACTTACAAAGACTAGGTCATGTAGAAACTATAGAAATTCATTTCTTACAGCTCTATCGGTTGAGAAGTCCAAGATCAAGAGGCAGGCAGAATTGGTGTCTGGTGGGGCCCCACTTCCTGACTCTGAGGCAGCAGTGTTCTCCTTGAGTTCTCTTGGTAAGAAGTGAGGTTTCTCCTACTGCTCTCCTAAAGATCCCCTTTCTTCTAACCATCATTGCGGTCTCTGCATATGAATGTTGGGTCGGAAACATTCAGTCCACAGCAATCTCCAGTGATATATCACAGGACTTGACTATGTGGAATCCTTGGGCCATTGACTTCTTTATGCCTCTTTATTTCTCTTTCTTTACACTCTGATTTGTAAACTATATCTTTCTAACACAATGAAGACCTTTTCTTCTTATGATTTTCGTCTTCTTTGTTTAAGCTTACATTTTGCTTCATATTTAGGTGTTAGTTATCTATAAAGACTTCCCTTTCTGACAACTCCTCAGTCTTGCACTGGTAATGGTGGAGGATAAGGGCAGAACTGTGCATCTATCCATTCATCTGTTGCTCCATCTATCCATCCATCCATCAATCCATCATCCATCCGTCCATCATCCATATCCATCCACCCATCCATCATCCATCCACCCATTCATCATCCATCCACCCATCCATCATCCATCCAACCATCCATCCATCATCCATCCATCATCTATCCATCCATCATCCATCTATCCATCATCCATCCATCCATTCATCCATCCATCCATCCATCCACCCATCCATTCATACAAAAATCATCTATCCATCCATCCATCCATCCATCCTTCCATCCATCCATCCATCCACCCATACATTCATACATACATCATCTATCCATCCATCCATCCTTCCATCCATCTACCAGCCAGCCAGCCAGCTACCTACCCAGCCATACAGTTCATGAAATGTTAAATATGAAAGGACTAAATTTGGCCTTTTGTGCTTGCCATCAGATTGCAAACCTAGGATAGGCCTCTCTGGCCCACTGCCCTGTATGGTAGCATCATACCATTTCTGGACACCAGGCAAATAAAAATATATCAATAAAACTGATGAATGTGTCTAATATACTATTGTGATAGTAATGAATGGTTTGCTATAACTTGCGTGTTTTCCTTAACAGCACCCTTTCACCACCATTCTTACCAAACACCCAGCAGAGAAATATCTCTGAGCCCTGGTTTCAGCCACCCAGATTTCATTCATTCTTGTGTTACGAATGTTGTGTCCAGTGCGTGGAAACTCGGCCCCTTCCAGAAATGTGGTAGTGGGCACGTGTCTGTGCAGCCCTTGGGCTTGTGTTTAATCTCCTGCCTTTTCTTCCATTCTTGTCATTTCCTTGTGAATCACACTACCAAATGTGGCTTTATAGGCTGTTGTAAAACTTCTGGAAAAGGACAGGTAGCAAAAAGGGAGCAAAGAAAGGAAAAGGGGAAATGGAAAAAGGAAAGCAGGAATCTGACTTTCTTTTCTTGTAAGGCTCTTAAAGTCAGACACTCTTATTTACCTCTTTTATTAATCTCTGTGGTTTAATGACATAATCCAAGATAAACTAGTTGATGAAAATCATTGTTTAGATCCTTAATTTCCCTAACATTATTTTAAAAGATATTCAAATCATTGTTGATGTTTTTAAGATATTGTTTAAAAGCATCAGCTCTAAAATGGACATTTCTGAACTATCAGAAGCTTCACGTGAACTTCAAACATTCAATCTGAAACTTTAAGCATTTTGCTTGTGACAGCAAATTCACGGTGACTCCCTTTACCCATGAAGTCCCACCAGTGCCCCTCAATACTTGCAATGCCAGGATCCTCAACTCCACACCGCATTTACCATTGTCCACCCTGGGGCAAAGGGCACACACTGTCTCAACAGTGCAGCCCAGCGCTGGAAGTAATTGCAGGCAGAACATGAACACTGCTCAGCCCCTACAGTTACAGGGGAATCTTATCTAGGCCAGACAGGATTCACTCATCTGTCTCCAAGCCAGGCATCCAAGTGGACTTCCCAGTTGAGTTCAAATGACAAGGAAACTTTCATAAACGTATGAGCTTAGAACCTTTGTTTTATAACTCCAAGTTTCCGAAAATGTTGGCATTGAGCTTCAGAATATTTTACTCTGTTTACCAGCAATATGTTTCAATAAAGCCCTCCCTAAAGGAATTTTAAAGAGAAACATAAATTCCTTTACTCTGGGAAAATTGGGGGGAAGGGGTGTCTTATGGGAGGAAAGGGTGAGATTAGCTATTGATATCATTTGTTGGCCCAGAATATGTCCCTTTTTTACTCAGTGTTCATCATCTGTATTTTAGGTTCTCAAATTCTGCAAGACACTTTCCCAGCAGGCGTTTTCCATATTTTTTCTCTTACTAAGTCTTAATTTGCCCTTCATATTCCATTTTAAGTGGTCCTTCCTCAGGGAGGAATTCTATGACTCCAAGACTAAGTTCAGGACTTGCTGTTACAGGCACACTTAAAAGCCTATACTTTTCCTTTTTAGCATCTATCATTATCATGATTACATCCTCAATGGTGCCTTTATCTTATTCATGGCAGTAATCACAGTTTTTAACCACAAAGCCTGGAGGTAATGACTCCCCAATAAATAGATGTTTATTGATTGAATAAATATATCTTAACAAAGAAAATAGTCTACATATAATGTTATTCTTCTACTTATTTATTTTCAGGTATGGACTGGGAAGATTACAACTGAAGTTGAAAGATGAGATAGATTTCTTAGAGTAGTCAAAAAATCTCATCTTCTTTTTTATTTCTGTCTCCTTGCAAATATACCAATTCATTCCATCTCTCTGTGATGTTCTGCAATTTCAAGTAAATGAAAACATGAAATGAGATGATCCTGGTGGAAACTGCCCAAATTTCCAGAAGAAAATGGAGGCATTGTCTAACTACTCTTCCTTTGACTGCTATGTAAACTGGTACCTTTATGGTATTTTAAGATAAGTAAGTATGCAAATTCCAGAGGGCTCACAAATTGTGTTTCAGCAGGGGAAAAGAAAAAAAAAACTTTAACTCTTGGAAGCCAGATAGCCAGGAGGGACCTTTAAATCCTTGAGAAGAAGCAGCACTTGCTTGTCCAGTGAAAAGTTTCCTATTTTTTTTTTTAGAAGCATTTTTTTTAAAGTTTATTTTTACATCATTTTGCACATTTTTTTTTCATCTCCATTGTAATCCCCACGGGTTTCCCATCACCAAATCACCCCTGTGCCACCACCATAGTCCCGTGCATTTCCAT
>NW_004567108.1:5399407-5423485 GCF_000260355.1 Condylura cristata | reverse complement strand
ATGTTTTTCCAATTGTAAATAAAGCAGCAATAAACATGGGGGTACAAGTATCTTTTTCAATCAGTGTTTTTGTGTCTTTTGGGTAGATACCTAAGTTTCCTATTTTTTTAATTAATAAAATTGAAAACCCACCCATTCGTTTATCAAGAATTTATTTTATACTATCTATGTAACTGCAGTGTGTTAAGTGATATAAGTATCTCGATAAGGACCCAGATTACCCATAGAAATAATAAGTGTTATGAATATTAAGGAAGGTTGGAATTAGCACACACTGGAAAGCAGTTTTCCAGGAATGTTTTGTGGATCTTAAATTAGTTACTGTATCCCTAGAAAGGTTTATGTGATTAAAAATTGGGAAGGCACAGTAAATTTCCTCCATAGCAAGATATAACATTTAAACATATCCCAAATCTTTGGGCATTCTCGGTCGATTAAAACTTTTCAATAAAATAGTTCCCTGAATAGTTTAACCACAAATGTTAAAGAAAACTTTCAAGGAAACACTACATACAGAATCTTGGGGAAAGTCTATGTTCGAGTCGATGGAGAGTTCAGGGACCAGGGAAAAGTGAGGACTGTCAGGGTTTCCCCATAAGCTAGAGAATCAGATTAGCCATCCTGAGCAGAGACAGATTCTAAAGAACACTGAAAATTACCTCAGCCATCTGAAGATTCCAGATAGGCAGTGTTTCCTTGGATATTTTCATTCTAGAGGGGAGACCTGTGTACCCTAATGGGAAAGAGATGCAGAAGTCACAGCTGAAGTGACGCATAACCCAGATAAGAGAAACCCAATAAATTAGATATCATTATAGTCAAGAATATCTGCTGCTTCAAAGTCACTATTTTATTTTAAAAAAATCTACAAATGGAAATACCATTTGGTGCAGCAATATCTCGCCTGGTGTTTATCCAAAGAAAAGGAAAACACTCATTCAAAGAGCTTTCTGTGCCCTTACAGCTCACAGCAGTATTTCCACAAGGTCTAGTACCATTCACAAGACATGGAAATGGCCATTAATAGATGACTATGAACAAAGGTTGGATAACTACTAAATAGTACGCATTTCTATTAATAAACATGAAATTTCGGGCCTCCCTGATGGCACAAGGGGTTAAAACACAGCACTATGAAGTTAGCCACAGCCACTGCTGCATGAGTTCGATCCCCAGCCTGGGAGCTGACCCACAGGGCACAGCAGGCCCCTTTTGTCTCCCCGCTGCTCCTCTCAGCATTGTGTTTCAGTCAGTCTCCCTGTCTTGTTCCCACTTTGTCTCTGGTGTATGTTCTCACTCCCACACCACTGGCCTGTGCCCCACTTTTATATGCATAAATAAATCTCTTTATAAATAAATAAATATATATAAACATATTTATATAAATAAATACATCTCTTTAAAAATGTGAAATCTTATGACAACATTAATGGAATTTGAAGTATTATGCTAAGTGAAATGAATCAGAAATCGAAACAATTATTGTATGGTTTCTCTCAGGTGTGGAATATGAATGACCCAAGCAAAGGAACTAACAAAGCACAATAAAAACAACTCTTTGACATTGTGAAAAATATAATGATCGGAGGGTGGAGACACAGAAGTCTGGGTAGGGGTGTCGACCTCAGGGTGCCAAGGGCCCCAGAACGTTGGAGGTGGGTGAGGTATGAGAATAAATTATCAGGAAGAAAACATTTACAAATATTTGATCTGGTAAAAGACTTGCTTCCAAATATATAACGGACTTTCCAGGAAAACCAGTAATAACAGCAACCACCACCACAACAAAACATGAGTAAAAAGTAGGCGAAAGATTTGCATCAATGATTTACTAACTTTACTAAAGAAAATACAGGAAAGCCAAATAAACACTTGGCAACACACTCAACATCTCAGCTTCTAGGGACATTCAGATTAAAACCATGAGGTGCCACTCATGGGAAGGGTTAAAGTTTAAAAAACTGATCACCATGTTGGTGAGAATATGGAGGACACGGAGTTTCTAACACAGTTGGACGAAATGTAAACTTTCACAACCACCTTACAAACAGTTTGGCAATTTCTTTTTTAAAAACTCAAAATACCCCTTCATGTGATTGTCATTCAACTCCATGGTCTTTTAATTAATAGAAATGAAGTCAAATATCAGGGGAAGAATTGTATCTGAAAGTTCACTGCAGTATTGTTTGTAAAGCCCCAAATCAGGAACATTCCAAATGGCCACTAACAGGTGAATAGATTAACAAACCACGGGGACTCTCCACAAGGACTGTTGCTCAGGAGTTAGGACCAAATGGAGGAAAATGCACAAGCCAATTTCAAAATAATCACACTGCTGGAAACAGTAAGAGAAAGAAAAGCGGACACTTTAATTCATTTATATAAAATTCTAGTAAAAGCAAATCAATCCACAGTTATAAAAACCAGACCCGTGGTTACCTGAGAACCAAGTCAGAGGTGTTGAAGGGGCCCAAGGAAGAGAAGGCAGAGGCCGTCAGGAAGCTTTTAGGAGCAATGACATGGCTGCTATCCTAATTCTTTCAAAACTTATTAAAATGTGCAGATTTAATAGTTTATTTTATATAAATTTTATCTCAATAAAAACTTTTGATATAAAGAAATATTATGGGCCCTCCATGGTGGCACAGCAGGTTAAACCACAGCACTGAGAAGCTAAATCCACTTCATCATGAGTTCGATCCCCGCCTGCCCTAGAGGTGACCACATGGCGCGGCAGACCTCTCCTGATCCATCCGCTGCTCCCCTTTGCAGTGTACTCCATCAATCTGCCTGCTCTGCTCCCCACTCTGTCTCTGGTGAAAGCTCTTACCGCCCCTGTACCTCTGGCCTGTACCCCAGTTACAAATAAATAAATCTTTAAATATATATATATATACATATACATATATATATATATACATATATATAACGTAAGAACCATAGCATTACTGTATTTGTGAAGCATGACAGAAACATACATGAAAATGAGAAAAAATGGACAAAAGCTGAACTTTTCATGATGTGCAAGATCAAATGTTGAGTTGAAAAGGAAGTCTATGCTTTTGACTAATGAGAAATTCTCACATTTGTCCTAAAACAAAAGTAATATTTACTTCAAATAATGAAAATTGGATGGGAAAAAAAAGGGTGAAAATAAAATTATCAGAAGACAGCAGACTCCAGTGAGGCTGATAACAATTAAGAAACATGAAGAAGTTTCAGGAAAGCAGCCTTTATGGAGAGGTTATTGCTTGAGAGAAACTAGACAGATAAAAATCAAAGCAGACATTGGCTTAAGCAAGTCAAATTCATGCTCCCTGTAAAGAACTGTCCTGTACTGGGGAAAATCACCTTAAACATCAAAGCAAACCAGAAAAAACAGAACAGAAAGGAAAGGCCTTTAGTAAAGAAAATGTAACAATATGGCCCTCCCTGTTGGTACAACGGATTAAAGCACAGTACTATGAAGCCAGCTGTAGTCACTGCAACACAAGTTCAATCCCCAGCCAGGGAGCTGACCCACATGGCACAGCAGACCTCTCCTGACCCGCCCGCTGCTCCCCTCCACAGTGTACTTCATTTATCTGCCTGTTCTGCTCCCTATTCTGTCTCTGGTGAATCCTCTCACCGTGCCCCCCATACCTCTGGTCTGTACCCCAGTTCTGTATTTACAAATAAAGCTTTAAAAAAATGTAACAATAATAGCAAATTAAGATTATAGTTATAGTAAGCCTGAGATAATACTCTAGAATAGTTTGGGATATACAAATGTTTTTTTCATGTAAGGCCAACCTCAATAGTCATTTATATGTTTCTATATGAAATATCTATTGAAAATATTTCATGTGTTAGGTTCTAAGTGTCCAGATTATATTTATTGAAAAATGTCCAATGAGCAAATCATGTGTGAATGTTAAAATAGCAACTTCCCTATTTGAACCAGACAAAAAGCTTTAACATAAATAGATGTCTGGTTTTTTTTTTCCTAATGAATGTCTAATAAAGATAGTAGTAGTAGTTTATACAAGCAACTTGTGTTGTGGGTGATACCAAAAGAAAAAGGTTTGGGACATATTTTTCCAAAATATGAGTAAAATGCAAATGCAAAGGTTTCCGAAAATGAAAACATCGTCACTGCTCTGCTTTTCCTCTCTGACTTTGCTGTGGTTTCTAGTGTTATCTTGGGTTGTACTGATTTAGAGAAAAATTGAAAATCTTGCCAGATGCATAGTTCAAAAGTCAAGATTGTAGTATCATTGCCTAAAGAATTCCCAACACCAGGGAAGCTCCGGAAGAATGTGAAAACCATGTTTCTTCACAGCTCCTGTGGTGCGTTGGTGCAACAGCAGGATTGGCCTGGGGTTGCCAACAGAAACAGTAAAGTGAGACGTTATCTGTAAAAAGCAGAAGTCTTCCTTCCTGGGACTGTCCCATCAAAAGTCAGAATATCCAGCTCAGCAACACCCTTCAGTTTGGGGAAAATCCACTTTTATCATGGATGCCACTACAGCTGCCTGGTTGGAAGTTTGGCTGAAAAACCAAGAAAAACAGTCTTTAAGGAAAAATAGAAGAAAAATTCTATAGCAACAAAATGTGGAAGCACTCAAAGTATTTTTCTTTTGGTATAAAATGTTTCATTTCCTTACACCCGATGTTGTCTCTATAGGACTAGGCTATTAATTGCATGAAAGCAGCTAAGAATTGCTACAGTCCTAGGATTTGGAGAAAGTTATAATTCTTCTGTAATTTTCTAAGTAGTTTATGGTAAGTGAAACAGTATGACTTCTCCCTTATCACAAACATAAATCTTCCCCATTCTAGTGAAAATTTAATTGTATTTCTTCTCCAGTCCAAACCACTAAAAATCCCATAATATATCTAGTAACACTTGTAAACAGATTATTCTACCTTTAAATCAGAAGAAATTATCTAGTTCAGTCCTGATGGAGTATACTTCAGGAGTTAGACGCGTAAGTTTAAGGCTAGTTCACCACCAGTTCCTGCATTACATCCTAATCATTCTTACCCCGAAATACAAAGAAAAGCCATTTCCAAGAGATCTTTAAGCTATGTCTTGGCTCCCAAAGGATTTTAATAAAAGTAAAAGTTTATTTCCCACCAAATTTAGTTTATTGGGCCTTAAAATGAAAACTAATGGTTCCCTGGCATTATGGTTACCAAATCAAGGAAATTTATAGCGGCAGGATTTGTGTAATGTGGAGAAAAACAAGAAAAGTGTTGAACTTTTGGTCTTATATACTAGATCTGTGAAATATCTTTCTGTTCTCTATTTCTAAAGATTGGTGATGTATCTCACCATGCAAGTAAGTTTCCAATATTCCTAAATACAAAGAAGTGGAAAGTATAAACAAGAGCTCATCAAAAGAGAACAACCACTATTAAGAAGAGATTGAAGTAAATGCAAGAAGGCCAAAGGATATTTGGTTTGTCATTTTTTATGAAGTGCTAACAAGGAAAAGAGTAAAACTACAAAAACCCCACTCTTTAGATGTCTTACTGCTTGAATTTTTCTGACATGAGGTTATGGAATATGAATGTTCTTGAACAAATCTTTTAATAACAAGAGCCTACATGTTGCCTTTAAAAAAATATTGATTTGTCTCTTGGAAGAGAACTCTAAAACCATAATTATCTGACTTTATTTAGCTTGGTCTGAAAGGCAAATCCTATACCTAAAACATGCCAGTGCCCACCAAAATACCCCTCCAGCCAAACCAGTTTCTCTTTGCCAGAAATAAAAATGAACACAAACTAGCCTAATGAGCCAACATTCAGAAAATGTAAAACAAAGACATTTGTCAAACTCCACTTGGGTTGTTCAGTGGGACACTCACTGTCCAGAGGTCATGAGCCAGTTTGAGAAAGAGGGAGCCTTATTTTCATGTCATGCGATGGCCACCATCACCAGTTGGTCTGAAGATGCCTGGGGGAAGTTAACTAAGCTCTTGAATCCAACTCCATCTGTGTTCATGGAAAATCCAGTGTCTTTGTTTAATTTCCTTTATTTATTTTAATCTCTTTTAATATTGAGTATAGCTAAAACAAAGTTTACAGAAAGGTGGAGGGTTTGCTCATAAGGTTTGGTAAAAAGCATTTAAAGTGAGCATGTGTAGTTCTCTGGAGACTAACGGCAGCTACTAGCTCTACTTCCTTCACATTCTAGAACACTGATCTGACCAGTTGCATGCAGCAAATTAGGCTCAACCACTGGCCTCTCCACTCCAGTGAAGGAATGAATAAGAACATCTTTTAATTGATTTATTCTGGACATTTTGGAGTGGAAGTCTACAGAGCTGAAGGCTATTTGTAGATCTATACATTTAAAAAGATGACTGGAAACCAGTTTATTAGAAGAGCAAGACAATAACAGATTTTCTTCTAAGGAAAACAAGCCAGGATTTATTTTGATTGGAGGTAAGTGGCAAGGATAATTCCGAACCTCTATCTCCCCCTAGAAGATTGATTATTTCTCCATATTGCAAAATACACATCTTATTTGAAAACTTTTCTCTCCTTCTAAGGGGCATTTAGATGATACCTATTCTTCCAACTTCATTATCATTATTAATACAATTATCATCATCCTTATGATGAGGAGACACTGGCTTATACAGGGTTGTCTGCAATTTACAGATATAGGATAGTCCCCTTCAGGTGGTGTTATAGCCCCATACCCACCTCCGAAACACCCATAGTCCTCCATTGTAAGCGATGGTGCTCCCTCCCCTCTTGCTCGCCACCCTCCCCTTCCCACTCTGGAAGCCTCGGTTCTACAATCAGATTTCTAGATTTTGTTATTGGTTCAGCTTTACTAGACCCTTTGTCGTTTTTCCTCTATATTCATATGTGATACCATTTTGAGTTCATCTTTCCCTTGACTAATTGTGCTAAGCACAATCTCCTCCAACTCCATCCATATTGTCAAGAGTTCATCTTTTTGACAGCTGAGCAGTATTCCACCATGTACATAGACCACGTCTTCCTGAATCACTCTTGTGGGCACTTAGCTAGTTTCTGTAACTTGGCTGATTTAATAAGTAGTTCTGCAATGAACACAGCATGTTTTCTTTTGGATTAGTGCTTCTGCATTCTTTGAATAGATACCTAAGATACTGCTGGATCATTCAGTAGGTCCCTATTCAATAGTTTGAAAACCTCCACACAGTTTTCCATAGAGGTTGGATCTGTCTACATTGCCACTGAACCGTAGGAACTTCCTTTTTCTCCACACCCCTGCAGATACTCATTAGTGGTCTTTTTGAGGTGGGTCATTCTTTGGACTGTGATGTGATCATTTGATGTGGCTGTGAGGTGGTACCTCACTGTTTTTTCCATTTGCCTTTCCCTGACAATAGGTGATGATGAGCATTGTTTTGTATGCCTTTTGGGAATCTGTATGTCTTCCCTAGAGAAGTGCACATTTAGCTCTTCTGCCCATTTTTTAAATGTTGGATGATTTGTTTCCTTTTGGCTAAGCTGCACTGGTTCTTTGTAGATCTTGGGTGTCAGCCCTTTGTTAGGAGTTCGGTGTGCAGATAATTTCTCCTACTCGGAGGATGTCTTTTTGTTTGAATAAAATTTTGTGTTGCTCTGAAGAGCTTTTTAATTTGATGTAGTTCCCATTATTTATATTGTCTTTTATTTTCCTCACTGGTAGAGACAAATCCATAAAGATATCTCTGAAACCTTTGTCATGATATGTTTCCTTGGCTGTATTCAATGTATTTTTATGTACCTACTATGTATAGATTCAGGTCTTAAATCCACTTTGATGCATTTTGGAGTTACTGTGTATGTATCATGTGAGATTGTAGTCTAGCTCCATTCTTTAATATGTGGCAGTCCAGTTTTCCCAGCACCAGTTATCGACAAGACTTTGTTTTCTCCAATCTAAACTATTGACTCTGTTATCATTGAGTAACTGCCCATATAAGTGTGGGTTTATTTCTGGGATCTCAATTCTATTCCCTGGTCTGTTGTTTGATTTTGTTCCAGAACCATACTGTTTCAATTACTTTAGCTTTATAGTATAACTCAAAATCTGGGAGTGTGACACCAGCATTCTTGGCCTTTCTGTCAGCATGGCTTTGACATTGAGGTCATGTGATTCCACCTCAAACACATCTTTTTAAATGTGTAAACCCAGGTAGAATAAAATTTAGAGCTACACTTTACAGAAGGATTACTAGTCCCTCACACATTGCTACTAAGCACTAGAAATGTGACCAGACTGATTAAGAAAGTAATTTTTAAAGCTTTTTCATTCTCATTTAAAAACTGAAATTCAACTCAGTTGTTAAAACTTTTATGTGTGTGTGAAACATCTGTTTTAAGTGTGTTTGGAGCAAGCTTGGTATGTGAATCTTTTTCAACTGTATATAAATAAGATCAAATATTTCCAGTGCATACTTAGTGTCTAAATAGATGCACTATACGTGTAAAATATAAACTAGATTTTAAAGACATGTTACAAATGGAATGTAAAATATTTTAAATTGCTTACACATTGAAATCACATTTTAAGTATGTTGTGCTAAATAAAATTTATCACCTAAATTTAAAAGATACTCTCTGGGACACTATTGTATCTGCCATACATTCACTGAAACACATAGAGTGTATGTCACCCGGGGTGAACCTTCCTTCCTGTATATTCTGGACTTTGGGGTTTAGGGTGCACTCATGTGATTTCATCAACCCTAACAAGTGAGCCACTCTGCTGGGGTGTTTCTAGTGAGGATGCATACATATTTATGTGATGAGGAAGTACTGGGAATCTCTATCTTCTTCTCAATTTTGTTGTGAACACACATCTGCTCTTAAAAAAAGAAAATTTGGCCCTCCCTGGTGGCGCAGCAGGTTCAACCACAGCCCTGAGAAGCTAAAGCCACTTCCGCATGAGTTCAATCCCCGCCTGCCCCAGAAGTGGCCACATGGTGGGGCGGCAGACCTCTCCTGACCCGCCCACTGCTCCCCTCAGCAGTGGACTTTGTCGATCTGCCTGTTCTGCTCCCCACTCTGTCTCTGGTGAATCTCTCACAATCCCTGCATCTCCGGCTTGCGCCCCAGTTCTGTGTGCACAAATAAATAAATCTTTAAAAAAGAAAATTCATTTTTAAAAATTTAAGATAGTAAATGTTGTGTGTATAAAATCACAAAAGAAAAACTTTGTAAAGAACAAAACCCAGTATTGTAATTCACTGCTCTGAGGTTTTCTTTTTTTTTTTTTTAAGATTTATTTATTTAGGCCCTCCCTGGTGGTGCAGCAGGTTAAAGCACAGCACTAAGAAGCTTAAGCCACTTCCACATGAGTTCGATCCCCGCCCGCCCCAGAGGAGACCACATGGCACAGCAGACCTCTCCTGACCCGCCCACTGCTCCCCTCAGCAGTGTACTTCATCGATCTGTCTGTCTTGCTCCCCATTCTGTCTCTGGTGAATCCTCTCACCCTCCGCATCTCTGGCCTGTACCCCAGTTCTGTATGAATAAATAAGTCTAAAAAAATTTATTTATTTATGCACACAAGAACTGGGGTACAGACTAGAGGTGTGGGGGTGAGAGGCTCCATGAGAGACAGAGTGGGGAGCAGAACAGGCAGATCTACTGAAACACACTGCTGAGGGGAGCATCAGGGAGACAGGAGAGGTCTGCGGCACCCTGGGGGTCAGCTCCCTGGCGCTGTGGTGTGGTGGCTGCAGAGATTCCACAGTGCTGCGCTTTAACCGTTGTGCCACCAGGGAGGCCTGCTTTGGGGGTTCAGTGCAGCTTGTTTAAAGCTCAGCTTACTTCCCCTGTACAATCCCAGAAAGACCAGCAGCTGAGCTGGCTTGCGGTGGGGCCACACCCCAGGACTCACAACAGGTCAAACAACAGCTCTGAAAGCGACTGGCTCTCAGGGCTCAGGGACCCTGCTTCCAAGCTGCAAGCGTGACGCCAGCTCCCGGCTGCCCTCCTGTTGAGCACGCGGGGCGAAGCTGAGGCATTTTGTCCTGCCCCAGATGCTGAGCAGATGTCTGCCTTCCAGCCTCCTCGGGGCTGTCTGGACATTTACACCACGCTCGGTCTCTGCTTCAGTATCATTAAAAGGCAATTTGCTTAAAAGAGAAATTACAGAATGTGATTACTGTCACTCGAAATGGCCATGTTGCGGCGTGTCATCGCTTCTTTGTCTCTTCACCCCTTTAAAATCACTGCCCAGCTTTCAATGAATTAAATGAACAATCTCGGGTGGGTCCCTGAGACCAGCTCTGCGGGGCCCCAGGAAGCCTCCGGTCCCACGTGGGTCGGCCCCCACCGCGCTCCCCACGCTCGCAGCCAGCCTGCGCGGCTCTTCCGCAGCAGTTACGGCCTCTGGCAGTTCCAACGTCCCCCAGCTTCAGCCAAAGGCTCCGCTTCCCGCTTCCCATTTCATTGAAATACGAGTTCTGTGAGCAGGACCCTACTTCACCTTTCCCCACCCCCCACACCTTTTATAAACATCTCCACCTCCCTTTCCCGCATCTGGGGGGGCACAGCAAGCTGTCTAGGGAGCCCAGCCCTCCTCTCCTGCTCCCAACACACCCTGCTTTACAAACGACCCCGCAGCCACTGCAGCTGGAGTTCAGGCCCCTGCCCGGGAGCTGACCCACGTGGCCAGGCAGACTCTCCTGCTCTCCCTGCAGGGGTGTCTTCTAGGAGATCGCCTGTTCTGCTCCCCACTCTGTGTCTGGTGAAGCCTCTCACTCCTACATCTCTGTCCTGTACTGTAGCTCTTGTGTGCATAAATGTCTTAAAAAAAAAAAACAAGTGGAAAGCTTGGCCCACTGATTTACGGTTGTGGCAGGATGTAGGGGCGATTCCCCCCGCCCATCTGGCTTCTTCTGAGGCTGGGCAGACGGACAAATTAGCATCAGACAGATTAGTAGGAATGGAGAATGATGTGGTTATAAATTATAAAGGCAGGGCCCTCCCTGGTGGCACAATAAATTAAAACACAGCACTGTGAAGCTAGTTGCAACCGTTAGCACGAGTTTGATCCCCGGCTGGGGAGCTGACCCACAGGGCACAGCAGACCTCTCCTGACCTGCCTGCTGCTCCCCTCAGCAGTGTGCTTTGACATCTGCCTGTTCTGCACCCCATTCTGAGTCTGTGAAGCCTCTCAGCACCCCCGCACCTCTGGCCTGTACCTCAGTTCTGTATACATAAAGAAATCTTAAACAAAATAAATTATAAATGGGGTGCACCGAAGGCATGGATCCTTTGTTTGAGAATCTGGGGTGTCAAGGACCGACAAGGGTGACTTGATAGGACAGACAAGGAGGGGTGCCCTCACCCCTATTCTGAGAGCAAGGATGAGACCTTAGGTAGAGAAGACACGCTCGCTGACACACTGTGCCTGCAGGACCCCCCTAAGTGACCCCTTCTTTGATGAGGGAGCAGGGCCAAGGATAAAAGCGCCCAAAGCCTTCTCTGCTCGTCCCTTACCAGCCTGCTCTCGTCACCATGTGGTGTGGGCTTCCCGAGGCTCCCGGGCCGGGTCCCACGCCAAGGTGACGTGTATCGGAAAACGCCACTGGAGGAAACCGACTTCTCAAATGATTTCCAACATGTTAGCATAACTGGAAAAAGTAATATTTCATGCATATGAAATGTATAAGCTCTCCAAGTTCGGTGTCCGTGAGTAGAGTTATTTGACGTGGCCACATCCATCCATGGCCTCATCATCTGGGGCTGTTCTACCCATGGCAGGGGCAAGTGGACCAAGTGGCTTAGGAAATCGAACATACTGAGTCTTTGGCCCATTAGGGGTTTGCCCACTGATACCTCTCTGGAAGAATTTTTTTTAAGTCTATTTATTCATACAGAACTGGGGTACAGGCCAGAGATGCAGGGGTGGCAGGGTGAGAGGATTCACCAGACAGAGCAGAACAGGTCGATGCATGAAGTACATTGCTGAGGGGAGCAGCGGGCAGGTCAGGAGAGGTCTGCAGTGACCTGTGGGTCACTCCCAGGCTGAGGATTGAACTTGTGCAAAATGTCTATTGCTGGCTTCGCAGTGCTGCACTTTAACCCGCTGCACCACCAGGGAGGGCCTAGATGAATTTTTCTTCGAAGCTTCTAGCATAATGCAGGCTTTTCCCTTCAAAGCCCCCCTCCCTCCTGGGGGCCAGCACCTTCCCTGGCTTTCTCAGGCCATTCTCTGTGGGGCCACCTCACCGCCAGCATCTCCCTTTCTGCTCGGTCAGTTTGAGGGTCCCTCTTATCTCCAAATGCTGGTCTTCTGGAGGCTGTTGGCTCTTTTCCCCTCTCTGACTAGGGTACCCTCTTGATCACATCCTCTCAAGAACACTCCTCAGCCCCACAGTATTGCAAGTCCCAATGTGAACTTGACATCCACCCTCTCAGCTTCAGCCATTCTCCTGCTCTGGCCTGCTGCCCTCCCCTGAAACCTCAGGCTTGACATGGGGCTCCTTCTCGGCTTCTCCCCACATCCTGTAAGATCCTTCATTCTATGCAAAAGCCCATTTGGCAGTCTGCTTCGAGGTTGTTCTAATCCAAGTCACTTCATCCTCCCTGGATTATAGCTCACTTTACATTTCTTCCTCTTGCACCATCAGCATCATGCTCCCCCCTTATATTCTTTATTACTAGTTTGATCCAGAGAAAAGCAGTGCAGGGCAGGGCTCCAGACTGGGCGGGGTCAGGCCCACTTCCCTGGTCCCCCTCGTCGCTGGGAGCCTGCTCCCTGTCTCCAGGTAGTAAAAGGGGGGGAGGAGGGGCGTCTGAGCCCAAGTCCACAGTCCAGTGTGTGAGGGCCGTTATCTGCAGGACCCCTTATTGGAGCCACGGCCCGGCCTGGGCCGGGGTTGTGGTGATGTTGGGCAGGGGTGCACCAAGATGGTGCTGGTGTCATCATAAATCTGAAGCGTGGAGTAGAAGTAAATCTCCGTTGTGCCAAAAATAAAACAATGACACAACCAGGTAAGCGTGGCGGCCACATCTGGACACGGCTCCCTCTGGCACTTTCTGCAGAAGAGCAGCCGAGACGGAAATGGAGAGGTGCAAGAAGGCCCCAGGTACGCTGCTCTGCCCACCAGGGACGGAGGGGAAGCAGCTGTGGCCACTCTGTGCTGACAGTGCCCAGGCCATGGGGGGCGAGGGGGCGGTGTCAGCGGGGGAGGCAAAGAGGAGGGGTGACATAGCAAAGGGGGGCCCTGTGGGTTGGCTGTGCCAGGTCTGTGCTGACCGATGAAGAAACGGGGAGTAGAGATGGTGTGAGGGGCGCTGGGGGCCGGGGGGTGCAGTGGCCTGGCCCTGGGACATCTGTCTCGTCCTCCTCATCACCTCCGTTGCCTCCGTGGGAGGCCTGGTCACTCCGGTGGGGCTTTACGGCCCATCCGGGTGCCTCTGACACACGTGCAAGAGAATGCTGCAGACAACTTGGAGTGGACCTCGCCGAGGGCCCAGGCGACTCTGGCCAAAGGGAGAGGTGGGGTCGCACCTGGGGGTACAGTCTGCTGTCCCCAGCAGCCACGCTGGCCAGCAGGGCACTCTCCCAAGAAACTGAGTCAGCAAGTTGTGGCTGCTCTGATGTGGGGGCCCAGGAAACACCCATCCAAGACACCCACATGACCAGGGGCTCCTCGGCTGCTAGCTGGGGTGCAGAGAATCACCCGCAAAAAATCACTTCAAAGGAAGCCCACTCGTGCAATTATCTTTGTAATGACTTTAAAAACACAATAACATGCAGAAAAGAAAAAGAAAAAGAAAAAAAAAAACCACTTCCAAGGCATTCTATGAAACTCCAAAAGCCAAAGTAAAAAATTAAGAAGAAAATTGAGAACAAAGAAAAGTGAGAAAAAGAAAGAGAAAGATAAACAAGAAGGAAAATAAAAACCAAATTGAGAGTATAAAAAGGGATAGAAAAGAATTGTAAATTAGGGATATAAAAATAAGAACAAAAAATTAAAGGCATGAAGAAAGAGATAACTAAAATAAAATGGAAAGAGTAAAGAAAAAAATGAGAAGCAAAAAGAAAAATGAGAAAGAATAAATATAAAAATTAGAGAAAAAAAAGAAATGAAAAGCAGAAATAAACACTAAAAGACACGTAAAACCACACAATGTCAATATGATGAAATTGAAGAGAGAAACAAGAGACTTTTCAAGTCGTTCAGATTCTGACCACCCGCCACTTTCCAGGACGATGAAAACCCACCTGGAGTGAAGTGGGGTGTGCCTCCCCCCATCCTGTCAAAAGCACCAACCCAGCAGGACTGGGGGAATCAATCCAAATTTTACCACCACAGCATCTCCGTTTTCTTAATTGTCGAACCTCAAGAACACTCTACAGCTCAATATTTACTACAAACCCAAAAGAGTGTGTGTGTTATACATAATTCAACTTTTGTCAACATTTACCTTATTAAAAATTGAATGCTTCATCAATGCTTCCATGGCTTCTTTATATCTGACTTGAAAAGCAGCAACAACTTTTGAATTTAAAAGAGCTCATCGGGCCCTCCCTGGTGGCGCAGCAGGTTAAAGCACAGCACTACAAGCAGGCCACAGCCGCCTCAGTGTGAGTTCAATCCCCAGCCAAGGAGGTGACCCACATGGCGAGGCAGACATGTCCTGTCTCACCTGCTGCTCCCCTCGGCAGTGTACTACGTCATAGGCCTGTTCTGCTCCCCACTCTGTCTCGGTGAATCCTCTCACTATTCCTGTGCCTCTGGCCTGTACCCCAGTTCTTCATGCATAAATAAATAAGTCTTTAAAGAAAACAAAAAAGAAAGAAAAAAAAAAAGAGCTCATCATGGCCGCAATTAAAGCATTTAATTACTCTTTCTTCAGACACTAATGATGGGTCTGTGACTGAACAGCACCATAGTCACCTGCAAAAGTGCCCGGCATGAGACTCAAGAAGGCACGTGAGGAACACCTATAAAGCTGAAAGATAGTTCCTGGCCTATTCCTGCTTCCTGTTTGCAGTCCGGTCCAGTTTCTTTGGGGTCCATTCTTCCTTTGCATATATATGGGTCAGAAAAGTGCTGACACATCAGGCCTCCCTGGTGGCGCAACGGGTTAAAGCACAGCATTGTGAAGCTGTCCGCAGCCGCTGCAGTACAAGTTTGACCCGCAGCCAAGAAGTGACCCACATGGCACAGCAGGTCTCACCTGCTGCTCCCCTCAGCAGTCTACTTCAGTCAACCCACCTGTTCTGTTTCCCACCTGTCTCTGGTGAATTCACCCCTTCCCACCTCAGGCCTGTACCCCAGTTATCATATGCATAAGTAAAAAAAAGAAAACAAGCACTGATATGTCAATTAAGCCTGGATGATGATGCTGTGGCTTGCGAAAGCAAAGCTAAGCCCCTTTTAAAAGCCAGCCAGTCACCTGTCAAGTAAAAACCAAACCAGATGTCGGCAAGGAGAGACTACTCAAAAAGACGATTGCAGGGAGAGGGAGACTACTAAAACACCACAAATGCTCCGTGTTTCTCAAAGTTCAGGCAGAAAAGGCTGCTTTTTTATGAAGAGGACCCAAGAAGAAAGATGTCTAGAAAGAACTGGGTGTGTGGAAATGAGGTAACCTCACAGAGTGAGAGGATTCTTGTTTGGGAAATGTCTTCCTCTGTGGCAGCTGGTTTCCAGAGAACCCTCCTGAGGGGTTGCTTTGCTCTTTAGTGCTTACTTAGCCTCAAGGGTGAGTCAAAAGGAGAATAAAACAAACAAACAAAAACAAAACTAGTATAATTATTCAATGGTTATTTACGGAAAGGTTTAAGGAACCCCTATTCTAGTACTAAATTTGCTGAATTTTTCCATGCTAAAGCTATAGAGAGTTGACCAGAATTGAAGTTTCTTGAAAGCAAGAATTGCCCCGTTTTGTACACTGTTTCCTCCCCAACTCCAGAATTCTGCTTGGCACATAGAGGCACACACCGCGTAGTAAGGTCTTGCTGTAGCTTCCTTCTGGGCTGTCGGTTTTGGTGAGTGTGTTTTTTTGTTTTTGTTTTTTTTAAAGATTTATTTATTTATTTGTGCATACAGAACTGGGGTACAGGCCAGAGGCTCAGGGGCGGTGAGAGGCTTCACCAGAGACAGAGTGGGGAGCAGAACAGGCAGATCGACAAAGTACACTGCTGAGGGGAGCAGCGGGCGGGTCAGGAGAGGTCTGGCTCGCCATGTGGTCTCCTCCGGGGCAGGCGGCAGGCGGGGATCGAACTCATGCGGAAGTGGCTTCAGATTCTCAGTGCTGTGCTTTAACCCGCTGCGCCACCAGGGAGGGCCAGGTGAGTGTGTTTTTAAGGAGTCTCCCATCAGTAAAACTATACCATGTTATTAGCTTAGTTTCAGGATCCAAACAGTCCTCAGATTTTCTACTGAGATAAAACCCTCCTGTCCTTGTCTCCGGCCCTACATGGCTGAGACAGGCCCACTGTCTGCTGACTGTGGCGTGAAGCCGGCACAAACAGGGTGCTGATAGTGTCCTGACTCAGTTGCTCATTTTACCTTGAAGGCGGCGGCACTAGAATCCCTGTTAACAATGAGGAGGAACTGGCACATTTCTTTTGATTTTTTTTCATAATGAAAAATCACAACAAACGTTGGGAATCTCACTAGAGTAAATGCTACCAGTGTACTTAGCTTTCACATAATCTGGTCCCCTTTTGTGCAGAGGGTCAGGGAATTGCAAAATAATGAGAAGATGGTTACTCTTCTGATAATGTGGTAGGTTCACATTTGCGGAATCAATTCAAATGGAGCTGTTGCACCAAAGACCTGTGGGCTGGGCCAAAGACCATTGTTTCAGGAAACCATCAAGAAAACAAAGGGTAAAGCCCCCAAGGGTGAAGTGCAGTCCTGTGAAGCTATCAGAGTTTCATCCCCAGCCCAGGAGCTGCCCCACAGACCCAGCAGACCACTCCTGACCCACCCACTGCTCCCTCAACGGTCGACCCCTCAGCGGTGGATTTCAGTACCTCTGCCTCTTCTGCCCTCCGTCTGTCTCTCGTGGATGGTCTCACTCCCTGCACCTCCCACCTGTATCCCGGTTCTGTATGCATGAATAAGTAAATCTTAAAAAAAAAAAAAAAAGACAATTGTTTGAGATTATGGACTTTAAGACAGAGGTTTAAATCAGTCGGTTCTTTTTTCATCCCTTCTAAAGAATCAGTAACCAATTTTGTATACCCAAGAATAGTCTACACCTGTTAACACTAGTTCACTGTTTCCTTATCACCTAACCTCATACTCATCTTTTCCGCGGTAAAAACACTTGACTGTGCCCCGGGGGCAAGTTTCAGGTTTCCCACCCGAACCTATGTACCCAGAATTGCAGTTCTTCGTTCTTCAAAAATCTTTGATCCTCAAAAATCCACACTTTGCACCTTCAACTGTCTCTTGAATTGCTAGGTTAACAACAGGAGAAACAATTGTTTTTATTAGGAATTGTGCTATTCTTTGCTTTCCATGTCACTGCGGCTGTTCAATAATGGAAATTTCCGAATCCCTGGCATCTCAATCAGAGTCTTTTAAATGGAAACAGTAACCATGATAGTAGCTTCCCATTTCCAAGAACAATTGACATTTTGGAGTCAGAGCCCTGGGGTGTCTGTGTAAGCCAGGATGGCGGAAAAGTGAGGCGACTGACAGGTTACACAGAGATCTGATTTTCCACGATCTTTAACATTTTTCTTTCCTAATGAAAGCTCCCACTATTTGTCACCTAGACATATTGTGAGCAAACAATTTGGGCTATGGGTAGACAGAAGAAAGCAGTGAAAAATCCCAGAGTCGAGAAGTTGTCAAACAAATAACCACTGGTATAGAACCATTTAGGACAGCCTCTTCTGTCTATACTTTTCCTATGGAGGCTGTCGGGTCCTGCTAAAAGACACTGTGTGCTATAAATGAGAAGTGTTTCCTTAATCAACAACTTTACTACTGTTCTTTGTGACACACCACAGCATCATGCATGAACACCTAGGTCAACCTTGTGCCTACCAATTTAGAATTCCATCGCCCATCCCTTTCAAGGTTGTACCACAAAGAAATTTCCAAGTGATGGTTGACCTATCATTTCTTGACATTTTTAGGACAAGTGTTTTCAAGATACAGTATGGAATAACAGAATTTCAGAACTGGGGGATAGGAGGGGCTCATAGGCCTTAGCTCAGCTCCTGGACTTGCTATACGAAGAATCTGAGATCAAGCACGAACAAGTAACATAAATGAGGATTGCAGAGTCCCACACGTAATTAATTTGCATTTCCCTCCTTTTCCTCAGTAAAGGGGGGTCCAGGAAACAACATTGGTTCACAGACGGCAATCCCAGCTATCCCCGAGACAATGGGTGCAAGTGGGCAAACTGTAACTTAAGAGGGACACAACCATGGTGTGTTCTAAGGAGTTAATATGAAAACTATGGACCAAGGATATTGCCAGGGAAGGCAAGTATCTGGGTCTACTGGTGGCATCTATACCAATATTATGCCCTCTTTTGCATGTTGGAGCACGGCTAAATCTGGGAATTGCATGGAGAAGCTCTAAAGCATATTGCAGAGGGTTCTGCTCAGGGGGCACTCAAGCAGGAGGTGGTGCCGACCACAGAGTCCTACTCCTCAGCTGATGCCCACTGCACCAGTCCTCATCATGGGCACTGACAGAGAACAAATGTCCCTTTGGGCACAAAGAAACCACCTGTACCCTGCTGGGTTCTTTTGGTCTGGCAAAGCATCAGACTGATGGACATGAGAAAAAAAGCCACCAAACTCAAACTTCCATCACATGTATTTGTCCTCTCTGTATGGACGAGACCTCACATAGCTGAGCAACTCACCACAGCAACTCCGACGCCATCTTAAATAGCTGTTATAAGACAGGGAGAGGACGGGGAGGAAGGAAAGGTTCCTGAGGGGCTTCACCAAGGCAGGCACAGTAGACAAAGGTTTGAGGACTGAAGCCTACCTTCTTTGAAAAGACAGAAGGCTATCAGGTCTTCCTGACACAGCAGGAGATGGCCTTCCAGAGGAAAGTTCACAGGAAATGTCTTTTGCAGAAGCAACACCCGGAATTCAGAGTCCCTCCCACAAAATCAAACTTTTTCCAAAAAGACATATTTTGGGGTGGCAGATATGTGCTCCCCTATAGATACACGAGGACAGGGTTGCTATTTCTCTTTGAAATCTGAAGCTCTACAACAGGCAGATGCTGTGGGAATTTAGAATACAGTGGGGTACCTTTGGGGGAGCTCACGCTCCTCCTGAAGACTCAGACTAGGCTTTTATGGCTGGAATGGGAGCTCGTTTGCTGCAAGGACGTGTGTGGAGGTGGTGGGGGGTTGCGGGGTGGTCATGCATCTTCTGCACTTCCGGAGGGTCAGGACGACGGAGGGTCAGGATGACGTCTCAGACACATGTTCATCTCTCCCTCCCCACCTGGTAGGACCCTAAAGTCTCTTCCCCCAGAAGCTGAAACGCCCTCTGCGAGGGAACCTTCCAGGCTGTTCTGAGCTTTCCCTCCACAGGTAGTGGAGGTCCCTGGCCGCCAGCTGAAGGTGGCAGATGATGACGCAGGGGAAGCAGCAAATCACCAGTAACTGTGACCATGACCTTAGCCTCTTTACGGCTCTCCGCTCCGGGCAGCGTGATTCTCGGAGGCCTCCCTCGGCCGTGGCTACTGCGTGCGAGCTGCTGATTGACACCCGCTGCTGCGGACCCCTTAGGTCTCCTCCCAAGAGCACATTGGAACACCCTGCTTGCCTGCTAGGCCCAGCCGCAGTGTAGTTAATCCCAGCCTCTGCATGCCTCTGTGGCGCGGGCCGGGGCCGCGGACCGCCCGCCCAGTGTTGCCTGCTGTTTCCAGTCCTGAGCGCGAGGACATTGAGCCGCGGAGCTGACCGTCCCTTCAGCATGAGCAGGGCTCTGCCGAGAGCTGACGTCTTTTCACTTCTTCAGCTGGGGGTGAACTGCATTGCTTTAAATGAGGGGAGACAGCACGTGCGTGGTTTCTGTTATTTTGTATTGGTCTTTCTGAGTTTTGAAGTAGTTTGATGAATTTGGAGGGGGGCAGAGTTTGCATTTTCTCCCCGCCCCCCCCCTTGCCATTTTGTGCTCCCTTCCTTCCTCCCTCCTCCCATTCTTGGCTTGCAGTCCACCATGTTTTAATTCCCGGATTTTCTGAGCTTGCTTTATGCTTTTTTCCTTGCTGGGCGCTGCTCCACCATCTTCGGACGTTATGAAAATGCAGGCGTTTTGCTAGAAATAGGCACTTGGATGTTACTTTGCTGTGACTCCACTGGCCTCTGGAGGGCATTGCCGAGTTTGCAAACCACACCCCCTGCGACTGTTTCCTTTAACTTCAAACACTAAGGTGGTTTTTCATAACAGCAAATGCTTCACTCGAAATCACATTCAGCGAATGTGGATGTACGGAGGCCCCCCAATACGGGAAGCAGCACAGCAACCCGAAGCGGAGCGGAGAGGCAGCGTCTCTAACCCTCTCAGGCTGCTTTAGGGAAGGCAGATTCATTTAAGCAAAGAGACGTACAAAGTGACTTTGGCCTTGATCTTGCCTTTCCAGCTTTACGATGGCCTTCTTGTGGAGAACTTCCCAGGTGAATCATGCCTGGCTCGTAAAGTCTGGCTGCGGTCCGCTTAAAACAAATTGAGGGAAAGAGGACACGTTTTCCTCCTGTGTGGTAAATAGGTATTGATTCAACTCAATTCAATAAATGGAAACGTGGGAAATTAAACATTACTTTAAAAAAGGAAAATAAGTTTGTCAACATTTCTCCATTTTTGGAGGAGTTGACAGGGTCTATTTACAGTATGCGGAGGGAAAACTCTCTAAGCAGCACTCTAGGGCTTCAATATTTGGACCCATACAAATACTGCTGTAACCCTGATAGGATGGAGACTCAGCATCTTGCTACAGCCCCCAAAGGGAAATCCAAATCCAAACAGCAGCTAGGACACTAAATTTCTTTTTTTTTTTAGCTGTGCCTTTCTTTATGCCTTTTCAATAAAAATCTTCCATGAACTTGACATGGTATACTCCTAATCACTTCCAGTTTGCCATTGTGTAATTCAAGTGGATTTTTGCACAAAATCTTAAAAATTTAATATCCCGTTATCTTTTAACAGAACATTTGGAACTTTTTAGGTATTTTTTTTTACTATTTTTTTAATTTTTTTTTCATAACAGTTTATTGTTACATCACTTTGTACTTTTTTTCTTTCTCAATTGTAATCCCCGTGGGTTTCCCATCACCAAGTCACCCGTGTGTCATCACCATAATCCTGCGCATTTCTCTCCCCCACCCCGTTTTTGATCCCATTCCCCACTCCACCCCCACAGAATGTCTCTGGTATATGGTTGTTCATTATTTTTGTTATTTTCTCGATTGGTCCATTATACTCCTGCTATGAGTGAAACCATCCAGTATTTTTCTTTCTCTTTCTAGCTTATTTCACTAAGCATGATCTTTTCCAGCTCCATCCAAGTTGCTGCAAAAGACATGTGTTTCTCTTTTTTGGTTGCTGAGTAGTATTCCATTGTATATATGTACCACCTCTTTCTAATCCAGTCATCTACTTTTGGGCATTTGGGCTGCTTCCATGTTTTTCCAATTGTAAATAAAGCACCAATAAACATGGGGGTACAAGTATCTTTTTCAATCAGTGTTTTTGAGGACAGTAAATTTTAACTCCTATCTCACTGCCTCTTCTCCCCCAAAACCCATTCCCACAGGCATCCTTCTCCCTTCTCTCCTCGATCCCTTTCACCACCAGCTCCCCAGGTCCCTTCTAGGACCTTGCAGGGAGAGGGCAAGGGTTTCCAGAGCTCCTGAGTAGAGGGGTAAAGTCCCTGAGGTGAAATCAATGGTGCTGCTTTCTAAGGAGTAGTGTTTTGCTGAGGATAAACAGAGGTTGACCTACAACTCATCTTACAGGGCAAGGTGCAGATTTTGGGCACACAGTGATCTAAGGATGGGGGGGTTGCCCTTTGGAGGGCAAATCTGAAGGCAGGACTCCTTGGAGGTTACATTGATTTATAATTTTCATTCTTGGCCAGGTTATTTTTTGTCCAGAGGTCCTCACCCGGGGCGCGGCTGTGTTGCTCCTCGTATCTGGAGTCACTCCGACTGTCGCCCCAGGTAGCTCTGCAGTGATACAGCTCACTCTGTGCGTATTAGCCTCTTCCCTGTGGAGTCTTCTACTCTAAGTCTGCCTTCCTCAGCTTTGAAGGCCTCTAGACCTGCCTGGATTTCCATGATACAGAGTTAAGACAGGTTCCGTTAAGCCACACAAGACCAGAGCGAGTTGCTTCCTTAAACACATCATTTCCTTATGCCTGGCATAATGGACTGATACTCAGTATAAGTGGCTGCTACTCCGTGGTCAGGGCAAGAGTTAGCCCCCACTGGTAGGTTCAGTTAAGACCATCTGCAAGTGGGCAGCCCTTACATTTTGGAGGTGTCGCTGACTCCTGCTGAGGGACTTGGGCATCAGAAGTGGGGTTGACTTTGAAGTGACAAGGGGGCCGGCGTGGACATGGCCAGCTTCCCTCACTGTCAGCCTTGCATCTATTTCAGCCATTGTTTCTTTCCTGCTGCTGCTGTTGGAAATCAAACTCAGTAGCCTGAAACAACAGAATGTCTTCACCTGTAGTTCACCTAGAAGTCAGCAGTTATTGTAGAGGAACTCAGGAGAGACTCTTGCCTTCCCAACATCGAGACCACCCCTACTCCAGCTCCTGACCCTGTATCACGCTGACCCCCCTTCTGTGGCCACAGGTCCTTTTGCAATGCTGACCTTCCTCCCTCCTTCCCTCACTCCCTCTTGGAAGGTCACTTTGTTACTGAACTCACTGAACTCAACGAGCCTCCATTCAATGCTTGGATGTGCCCAAACTCAAATTTTGGATGGACCAGACTCAAATTTTGTTGGAGAAAGTTAAATGTGTTATCTGCAGATAATTTGAGTTTTTAAAGAATGTCCGTTTCCTCCCAGTTTCCCTGGGTAAGGACTAGAAAGGTTCTTAACAGAAAGAAGAACAAGAGGCAGATAAAGGAGCTTTTGGCAACTGGATATTGCAGGTGTTAGGTATTGTTGGTCACCTACCTACACTTGAGTATGCTCAGATAGACTTCATGCGTCCCCAGACATCACACGCTCAGAAACAGCAGCACAACTCCCCTGTCCTGGAGATCTTGACACCAACCAACCCAAGGGGTCCCCAAGGACTCCAAACTATTAATAGGGAAGACACATTTTACCTGTTCAAAGAGATCATCCTACTTGCACACAAGAAGGAGAGTTATCAAACATAATATGCTCAAGGACTGTAATAGATCATGAGAGAAGAGGGATGGGGGAGAGAAGGATTTCAAATAAAAGGCTCCTTATCAAACTCTAAAACCACCCATTGTGGGCAAGTGCCCAGCCAGCCAGGCAGAGTCCAGGCTGAGCAGGCCAGGCCCAGCAGTGACGTCACCAGCAGGACATAGCCACAGACCCTACCATCAGGAAGAGCGGGAGCGGCCAAAATTGCAGGGAGAGACCCAAAAATATGAAACACCTGAGCTGAATTATCTGCACCGAGATCAAAATGGCAGCTGCCGTTGTCTCTGAAGAGAGAGTGGGACCCAAGAGCTCAGATCACAAAGGACAAAGACCAGTAGCAGCCTGTCCGCTAAAGCCATTCTTCTTATTCCCCACAAAATGAAGCCTCACTCCTTCCTCCTTCCCAGCATCCCCCCATCAGGAAGTCTGGTTCATGGCATGCTGGGAGTTGTAGTCAGTGGGCGGCTCTGAGGTGGGGAGGCTCAGTGTAGCACCTGCCATAGTCTGCTGCACAGCTGTAGTACACTCCTGAGGCTGGTGCGGGTTTTAGGTCACTGATGGAAGAACCTCACATGTTCTGGATTCTTTATGCACTGGGAACAGTTCAAATGGATGGGGTGGTTGGAATCTGGTTATTTAGACAGACTGAAGTATATGGTTAGACAACATGAATTTTCAGTAAGGCAATGACGCTTTCTAGCTGCCCTGATGGTGTCAGTAATGAACAG
>NW_004567108.1:5392984-5398122 GCF_000260355.1 Condylura cristata | reverse complement strand
TTTCCTTCTACTCCATGTGCATCTCAACAAAGATCTCTTTTCTTTTGATGATGCCTATTCTGAAAGATGGAGTCACTTTTAATATCATCCAGTGGTAGTCTAAAAAAATGTCACAGGACAACCACTGTTTCAAATAAAGCAATTCTCACTCCTAGAATTTTAATTAGTCAGTGATAGATGCGCACTGCCTGAGGGTTCCAAAACACAGGTTCTTGGGCTCTGGCGTGACCTGCTTCCCAACGCAGGCTGCAAAGAGCGGTCTGACCCCACTGGGGTTTAGTGTGAGGTAGGGATTAAATCAAATTTTCTGCCAGCATCACTTTCATTGACTTCATGGAGTTCTGAATCTCTCGTAGGAGGTTTCAGCAAAATTTGTCAGTTACTATATTCATTTGGAGCAATATGCTCAGTCTTATTGACAGCTAAGAAACGGATAAAATGATGGAAAATTGACGCAATTGTGTGAAACTCCTCTGTCCGGGCTGCTCCCAAAGCCGCCGCTCTTTGAGGTGACATTTGGAGGACAAGTGGCTTTGGAAAGAGAGTTATAGAGTTTATTTCTTGGTCTCAGTATTTTAGTTGCTATATTTCGGTTCTGATGACAGCTTCCTTCTATGGGCAATCACTTAACTACAGGTTTGGGTCAGAACTTGTGCCATAACCCACTGGTGATGAAGTGAAATTTGCAAAGTTGAAATGGCTGGTCCAAGCCCCCAGTAGCTTGCACACTTCCTCACTTGGTCAGGAGCCCTGCAGCCCCGCTCCGAGGTTATGTGGGGGCCAGAAAGCCTTCCCACGTGCAGACCAGGGAGATGGGCATGAAGCACAGTATGATCACAGAATATATGAAAGTTTTAAATCCCCATTATTCAGCAACCTCCCCAAGGGCAGTAAGTAAGGCTCTTTAACCCCAGGCAATAAATAGAAACATATAATTAGAAAAACACAGCTTGGCAGAGAAGGAAATTTGGTATATAAATGCTTGATTAAAGAAATGATGTTCATGTTACAATTACTATGCTTTTTTACATTCACTCAAAATGCCAGCTGAATTTACTTCCCTACCACCAATTTGCAAATGGAGAAAAGAAATCAGAGGCAGATCGTAGGCTTTTATAGGGTTCTCTTTGCACAATGACATTTTTTGCTAGCTCTGAAGACAACATACTTCTCTATGAAATATGCAATGATCATGCAGGGAAATAAATTCAGAGCGATGGGACACTAAAGGAAGTGGCTGCAAAGAGCAGTTTCAGGGGGGGTGAGCAGTCAGGGAGCTCCAGAGAACTCGGATGCTTAAGGGAGAGTGGACATTTCAGGTGGGTGATGTGCAAAGTAAGCAAGTAGAAGCTCACAGGTGCTTTCTTCTTTTGTTTTGATTTTTCAAAATGTGAGATAGAGATACCATATTTTGGGCCCTCTCTGGTGGCGCAGCGGGTTAAAGCACTGCACTAAGAAGCTTAAGCCAATTCCTCATGAGTTCGATCCCCGCCTGCCCCGGAGGAGATCCACACGGCGAGGCAGACCTCTCCTGACCCGCCCGCTGCTCCCCTCAGCAGTGTACTTTGTCACTGTTCTGCTCCCCACTCTGTTCCTGGTGAAGCCTCTCACCCTCCGCATCTCTGGCCTGTACCCCTGTATGAATAAATAAATCTTAAAAAGAAAAAAAGAAATACCATATTTTGCTAGAAATATGTGCCCCACATTTAAAGTTAATTTTTTTAAATCTATAAATATTAATGAATACCTAGGAAGATTCTTTATTTCCCAGCTTTGCTCTAAGGAATATTTGTTCTGCAAACAGAAGCTGTCTGATTGGTGTAGCAGTATAATAGAGTCTCGCATGCCTTATTTTATCTGCTCCAGCATCACCAAGAAAGGAAATTATTTAGGTAACCAACAAAACAGAAGACGCAGTTCTTAGAAATCTGCAATAGTGACAGAAGTTTCCAAATAGTAAATCACCCTGGAATACAGTAAATGACAGACGAGTCTATTGCACAGCAGGTATTAGCAAAAGAGGCTTAAACAGAACACCGCTGAAATCATGATAGAGCCAGCAGTTAATCAAAAAGAGATTCCAAATTTATTCACCGTGCATAATGATGCTTTGAGTGGGTGCTCACGCAGGTCTCACCTCCATCAGCAAAGTTGCTCTGGGTTTTGAATTGCCTGCTTTCTTTGCTCTGAGAACGGAGGCAATTTCCTACCTCAGTAACTCATCCTTCTCCTCCTGGAGACGCCTGAACCCTTAATCCTGGCTTTTATACTCCTCTCTCTCCAGTCTCCCTCCCAGCTGCCCTGGCATCTCCCCACCTACCCTGGTCTCCTCCCACTCCCTCTAACGGGTGCCAATTCTAGTTCTCAGAACCACTTCCAATTAATACACAGCAATGGCCCTGCCCCCAACTCCATTTAGCTTCTTAAGGGGGAAAAATAATGTCCTGCAAAGCCTTCCCAGCCCCATACACGGCAGGACAGCCCCTCTTTTGTGCGGATGGATGCTGTTCGGCTGAAATGATCAGGGAAGCATGACTAATTCTTTCCCCGGGTGCCTGAAGAACACTTAGGGTGCCCTGCAATTCATGCCAAATTGCCATGGGAGAGCTGGCATCCTGAGCACCTTTGTCTTTCTCCCCAGGGACATGTCAGTTCTGAGAATGACCCTGGACCTCACAATCCCAAAGTTTGTTTTCCCTTTGGAAGTACCTGCTTTGTGGGCCTTTGTAAAATCAGTCACCTCTTATTATTTTTCCCCTTGAGTCCAATATCCAGGCACAGTGGTTAGTGACAGGAGGGTTGGGAGTGTGGGGGGGAGGGTGACCCCGCAGATGTGTCGGGGAGACGCTCACTGGGCATTAATGAGATGACCGTGGGGCCGCGGCTTTCTTTCAAGTTTTAAACCTTTTGTGAGGTTTGAGCCACTGGGTTTGGGGGTTTTCTTAAGTTTTCTTGTTTGTTTTTTTAAGGATTTATGCATACAGAAATGGGGTACAAGACAGAGGCACAGGGACGGTGAGAAGATTCACCAGAGACAAAGTGGGAGAGCAGAACGGGCAGATAGATGAAGTCCACTGCTGAGGGGAGCAGTAGGGAGACAGGAGAGGTCTGCTGAGCCCTGGGGTCACCTCCGGGGCCGGGTTGAACTCGCAATGAAGCCGCTGCGGCCAGCTTGCAGTGCTGCGTCCCAACACTTTGTGCCACCAGGGAGGGCCTGGGTTTGGGGTTTGCAATGTCCTTTAAACCAAGCTTATTCCGCACTACACTTACAGTCACCTTACTGTCATCAGGAAGTTTCCAGGGGACATCAAATATAGAGGGAAAGTCTCCAAGCCTTAACTGGGAGTCAGCACAGTCCCTTTTGTTCTTCAGAATGAGTGACAAGAACACCAGAAATACTTTTTTTAGTCCACTAGGCAGTAAGCTTCTCATTGAGGTGAAAACCCCGAGTGCCCTGTGCTTTGTTTTTGTTTGTCTGCGGCCTTACACGTGAGCTCCAGGCAATTGCTGCTCTCCCCTGCTGGACCAGCCTCAGCACGTGGGCACAGAGGGACCAGCGGTGGGAGGGGGGTGCCGGGTGCCGCGTTCCTAGTAGCTGACTGTCCCATATCTGTTGCGACTCTGCCTTCAAGACCCCTGTTGGTCTGAAACCCTGGCCCAGCCGGCCCTGCCCTCTTCCTTCCTGGCCTCCCCGTCAGCGCTGTTTGCTGAGCCTACCAGGCGGAAGGACTGCCACACTGACCCGCTTGCCGGCCTCTCCCAATTCTCAGCCACTAAGCCAGCATTTTAGTGGTTGGACCACGCAGGTATTGCCTGTCTGGGGTACTTGACCTCCAAATGACCCCGTCTCCTGCTTGGCAAGACCACCTGAGAAGTGATGCTGGACCAGGCATGTCTCTTTATTGCGATGACCTTCCGCTGCGTTTCATCACGCCCCCGCCCCCTCACCCCTCCACCCCCATGTTCACGTCTTAGATCCCCCCCCCATGAATATGTGAAGTTTCCTTCATCTTATAAAAATAAGTTCCTTCTGCTGATTCTCTAGTTCGCTTTCCCACTTCCCTTTGCCTGGGGAGCCCCTGTTATTCTGGCCGGAGTCACCCCGTGGCTGGATGCACAAAGCCAGCGATTCCTTTCCTGACACCTCTGCAGCATTCTGTAGCTTAGAACCTTCCTCCTCTCTTGCGTCAGTGAGAGCACATCGTGTCTGCACACAGCTCCCTTCCGCGCCTCCTCCGTGACCTCCACTTCAATGCTGCAGTCCTCCTAGCTCCTCCTGAGATTGTCATTTCATTTTCCACAAAGCTGTCTCAGCCCCATCTGTCTCTACTCCCAGCCCATATACTGAGCCTCGGCCTCAAGTTTCCGACTCATAAGAACATCATCCTCTTCTCGTGTCTCACTTACCCGGCACACCGCAGACCACACGCCAACGTGGGCAAAGCAGAGCCATGGCTTCCCTGGGAACGCCACTCGCACCCTCGCTGTTGCCACAGCCCCAGGCACAGCCAGGGACAATGGCCAGCATAGATCCGTGTTCACTTCTCCCTGTGGAGGGGCCAGCCCCGGCCACGAGGTCTCGCCAGCTGTTCCGACAGTTCCAAGAGAAGGTCGGGGGCCTGCGCTCACCCCTCAGATTCTGAAAGCAAGCGGCAGCTTGAGACGCCCCGTGACGGTGCCACTTGCCCTCCCTCCCGCCTAGCTCAGGCCCAGGTATGCACACCGCTCCTGCGCACACACCCGCAGCCAGGTGCCCACCATCAGCACACGTGTGCACACCCAAGCACCTGCTGCAGAACGCGAGCAAGGCCGCAGGTGATGGCCACAGAGCTGGTGGCGAGAAAAGCCTGACGGATCCATTTACCCGCCTTCTGCATTTGCCACCTCCACAGAAAATAAAGTCCTTCTCTTGCTCAAAAATAGACAAGTCCTGGGACCTGAGATCAGTCGCAGAATCCACAGATTCCTGGTGGCACAATGGTTAGGACGCAGCTCTGCAAGCTGGCCGCAGCCGCGTTAGCGTGAGTTCCATCCCCTCCCTGGAGGTGACCCACAGGGCGCAGCAGACCTCTCCTGACCCGCCCGCTGCTCCCCTCAGCAGTAGACTTCGTTGATCTGCCTGTTCTGCTCCCCTCTCT
>NW_004567108.1:5383781-5391948 GCF_000260355.1 Condylura cristata | reverse complement strand
CCCACTCTGTCTCTGGTGAAGCCTCTCCCCGCCCCTGAGCCTCTGGCCTGTACCCCAGTTCTGTATGCACAAATAAATAAATCTTAAAAAAAATCGCGATTAAAACGGACTTAAAAAAAAAAAACAAAAACTACCTCTTAGGCCCTCCCTGGTGATGCAGCAGGTTAAAGCAGAGCACTAAGAAGCTAAAGCCACATCCACATGAGTTCGATCCCTGCCCCGGAGCTGACCCACATGGCGCGGCAGACCTCTGCTGACCCGCCCGCTGCTCCCCTCAGTAGTATATTTTTTAGTTGGTCTGTTCTGCTCCCCACTCTGTCTCTGGTGAATCTTCTCACCGCTCCTGCACCTCTGGCCTTTACCCCAGTTCTGTATGCATAAATAAATCTTTTTAAAAAAATCTGCTCTAGTATCCCACTGGCTGCTGGTGCTTGGCAGGACAGGAGGGGGTTGCTTTGAATAGTTATACTACCTGGAATTGTTTTATAAAACTTTCTAGTATCTAGAAGTCCTTTTTGTATTTTTTCTTTTGACCTATTACCTACAGCAGTATTAAATTATGAGGTCTTCAGGGTAAAACTTCAGGACTACACGTTAATGCATTTGCACAAATGCATACCACACTTAGGAAATTTAAACAACAAACCTGGAACTCACAACCTTAACAAACTGACTAGGAATATTTGATTGGTGTCTGCTATCCCTAGTGATGACAGTATTAGAATATTCAGCCTCTGTGCCTAAGATCAACTCCTGGTTTTTTACCTTGGTGGGTCACTGATAGTTTATTCTGCCGACAGTAAGACCAGCTTTATACCTACATCTGTGATTAACCAGGGCTGCATGCACCGATGCCTTAGGAGACCGCCTGGCCACATTACAGCTGCCTCCTGGTTGACCCCCCACTGCTAACCACTGGGACACACGGTCCTGTGCCCCGCCCACTGCTCTCTGTCCTGCCCGCTGGTGTCAGCACTTTGAATACCACCCAGATATCTCTTTTTTATCTGCATCTTGGTCACTAGTAGCCCCTCGTTGCTCAGCCCCGTTGTGTCTCTGACTCACTGGGTAGATGCTATCTATTCCCCACGGCAGAATTTATTCCTTGAAACCCAATCACCAGATGCTATATTTTCAGCACACAGGTATTTTTCAGCTGGCACCCTGACATCAAACAATTTTCGGTCTTACAGGCTTTTGCTGAAAATAGATTGTTCCATTAAGCCCCAGGTTGGGAGGCCAGACTTGGCTGTAAGTGTGTACCCGATCTGGCACTTATGACGCTTGCTGTCTTAGTCACTGGGCTGTGGTAACAAAGCACTGTCCCTCTCATGGCTGAGACCACAGAGCTTTCTCTCATCATCCTGGACAAAGGAAGTCTGAGATCAGAGTGCCAGCAGCATTAGATTCTGCTAGGTGTCCTCTGCCTGTCTGGAGGGGCATCTTGTATCAGTGACACTAGTTGTCCAGCATCTTTGTGATCAGCTCCCTAATTCCTGTGAGGCAAGAGTCCCACTCTAATGATGGCACAGAGCCTCAATTACTTCCTCACCCCAACTACAGGGATATCGAGAGTTGGGGCTTCCACACATACATTTGTGGAGACCGGAGGACACAGCTGAGTCCTGTTCCATGCTACTTAGATGACCAGTGAATTTGTATTTGTAAAGAAATAAAAGGATTTTCAAAATGTATGGGGCCAGAGACGAGGCCATGTGGGCTGTTCACGGCATGACCCATCAGGGAGGAGGCCTTCTCCACAGCAAGGCGAGTCTCAGAACCAAGTTGGAAAGGAAGAGGGCATCTTTTGTCTAAAGCTGAGGTGGACAAGGCTGTCTGAGGCAACAAACAAGAACTACAATCCTCAAAGTAAAAGCTAACAAAGCAATTGGAATCTTTCACAACCAGAAGACCATAAAGCCCATCTTGCTAAATTCCTGTGGGATTCAGGTGAAGCTACTGAGGCCCAAAGAGACTCTTAGGCTGGGAGGCCTTGACAAACCGAGATGAATTGGACATTCTGTTTTCCCCATGTGGCACAATAAGAAGAAGATGTTCCTCCAGGAATATGCAACCCCTAAACATCCTTAAATTGTGAAAAGGCGATGCCGTGATGACAAACACAGTGCCGTATTCTCATGGAACATTCCTCTGCAGAGACTGGCTGTTACAGGCTTCCAAATAGATTGCCTGCACATGGGGCCTATTAGAGGCCGCGTCCCCCAGTGCAGGAGCTTCCCCTGATGTAAGCAAAGTGGGCTCCACCGTGGGCATCAGCAAGCTGTGCGCCGACTGCAGAGGGTCAGTAGATGAAATGAGTGAGGGGTTATACGTCCAGAGAAAACTGACAAACTTATCCATGCCAGCTGAAGGGGCTCATGAGTTGGTCTCCTACTGGGTTCTGAAGGACCTCTGATCATAGCTAGCATATACACCTACACATCACTGTCCACATCTACAAGGAAGACGTGTGAGAGACGTGTCCTTCTCCCGTATCATCCAGTGGGTTCTTAGCAAGGTCCTTTACAAGCCCTAGTACTTTGTGGATCTTCCTCAGGGTTCCGAAATATGCACCTGCCAGGACATAGGCTACAGTTGTATAGTTTCCACCAAGCTCCCAGACATTACACCTTCTTCACAGAACACAGTAGGGAGTACTTTCATTTTACATAACAAATTAACTTTTGACCTCTCAACATTAAAAAAAAAAAAAGATTCTCCAAGTTTTCACAAAATAAAATGTTTCTTACAAAGTCTTCTGGCTGGTAGCTCTCAGTCATTTTCTTCCTCTTGACAAGATGGCCGTTCTAGAAAATCTCACACACAGGTAGAAGCCAAGAGACTGAAAAGTCTTGCCAACAAGGAAGAAGACAAATTGACCGGGCTCCTATGGTTCTCTCTCTCTTAAATTCATGTTAAAAAAGAGATGATGGTTGATGAGATAAGTGCTCATTCTTCCTTCATGAACGATGTGATACATCAGTAAGGCAAAGAGAATTTCCCAGAATGTCTAAGGTGGAAGAAAAGTGTGGAAATTTTTCTGTTTTTGGTCTGAAAAGAGTAATGTGTTTAAAATTAGGTGGGGGAAAATTAAGTGGCTCAAAATTAAGTCTGAGTTATTCAGTGTGTCTTGGGCAGAGTTCCTCACCTCCCAGGTATACTTCTTCACCTAGTTCAGAGGGAGGAACTCACTGGATCATCCCTCCCCTTTCCATTACTAAATACAGATGATGGCAGGACCCCAGCCCTTATGTCAAAGCACTGGGGAAACTCCTCTTCCTCTTTTTGGTGACACTAGTGCCGAGATACACTTCAGGAGACCGAGGGGATGATCCAGACACTTGGTTATGGACTAAAAGTTTGTTTCTTCCCAAAATTCATCAGTTGAAACTCTCAGTCTCCAGTGTGTCTGCATTTGGAGATGGGATCTGTAAGGAGACAGTTAAGGGGGATCTGTAAGGAGACAGTTAAAGTCAAATGAAGCCGGTAGCCTGGGGCCCTGGGGTTGGCCTCCTTAACGGGAAGCAGATACCAGAAGCAGGAGCTCACTTGCTCCCTCTGCCAGGAGAGAAGCACCAAGGAAAGAGCTTTTCTATAAGCCTAGGAGCGAACCCCATCAAACTCGACCTTGCTGGCACCTAGCTCTTGACCTAGTGGCTCCAAACTGTGAGAAAATACATCTGAGTTGTTGGAACCACTTAGTTGATGGTACCTTGGTATGGCAGCACAAGAGACTGATCCATAGTTAATCTTTCATGCACTATCGAAATCTTAGATCTCACCTTCCCATCTTGACTCCAAAAGTTAGACTCAGGCAGTCTGAGTATATGTCAGTTGTATACATCTACCACTTCAAAGTTGTTGCTTTGAGGCACATACTTCAAAATAAGACTGCTCAAAGTTCCCCTGTAGTCATGAACCCTTTTTTAAAAGTGAATTGAAGTGGTTGATTGATTATCGACAAAGGGTGCCAAAGCCATGCAACGGAAAGACAAGTCTGCCCAACACATGCCCTGGACACCCACCACAAATGAAAGAAGTCAAGCCCTTTTCTTAGTGTATATACAAAAATTAACTCACCATGGATTAAAGGTCTAAAATTGGCTAAAACTATCAAATTCTTATGAGGAAAAAATAAAGGAAATCTTCATAACATTTGGTTTGGCAATGAATTTTATGATACTAAAAATCCAGGCAATAAAAGAAAAAAATAGATAAGTTGAACTTTACCACCGCTATAAATTTTTATATAAAAGGACACTATCGAGGGTGAAAAACAATACAGAGAACAGAAGAAATGCCTGCAAGTCATAATATCGAGGCTGTATAAAGAACTATAAATTGACAACAATAACAAAAGCCAACACTGAGCCAATCACAAAATGGCCAGAGGACTTCAATACACATTTTGCTAAAGATATACAAATAATCGCTCATAAGCACATGGAAAGATGTTCAATGGCATTAGGTATTAGAAAACTATAACTCAAAACCACAAGGTAATATTTGCTACACCTCTATTAGGACCACTGTAATAAAAAAAAAAAAAGAGAGAGAGAGAAAAAATATCACTTTTGGCAAAGGCAAAGGGAGAACCAAGAACCCTTACACATTGCTGGGAATGTCATATGGTGCAGCTTTCTGGAGACCAATTTCCTCAAAAGTTCAACATTGAATTACCATAAGATTCAACTACTAGCTATAGACACAGGTATAGACACAGAAGAGTTCAAAGCTGTTACTCAGATGCTTCTACTTGTACACCAGTGCCTGTAAAAATATTATTCACAGTAACCAAAAGGTGGAAATAACCCAAAGTGTATCAGCAGATGAATGGAAAATCAAAGTGTGACACAGCCGCACTATGGAATATTATTCAGCCATAAAAACTTATCTAACATGGATAAATCTTGAAAGCATTATGCTAGTGAAATATGTCAGATATAAAATCATTGTCAGATTCCACTTATATGAACTGTAAAGAATAGGCAAAGCCATGTATACAGAAAGGAGAAGAAGGGTCATTAAGGACTGGGGAAAGCAGTCATGGAAAGTTATTATCTACAAGGACAGCTTTTCTCTTCTCTTCAAAGTAGTACATTATATTATTTCTTTGAAAAAATAATACAGCTTTCAGGCTGTTTCAAACTGGTTTCCTTGGAAATGTATAGGAGGTTAGAGGTTGTGGCAAAGGAGAATATAAAATCTCTATAGTCCTATCAAAAGATATATCACTTCTCTTCTGGTCACAGGGAGTGACTAGACCAAGAATCCATTAGTTCATTCAACTTTTCTCGAACTCCTACCATATGAAGGAATAAAGAAACAAAAGTAAGAATTGTACAGGATTCTCTAAGCCATATAAGTCCAAGCTGTAACTACCACGGAAGCAGACTCCATCCAAGACACCCGATTCTATCTATCTTCCACCTGGAACGTTGAGTAAAAGCCCAAGACAGCTGACTAGACCGTCATCAGCATAACTTGAATCAGTTAGGAGTGGAACTGAGAATCCAACTGAGTCGCACAATCTCACCAAGGCATCTAGAACATTACCCCAAACGTAAGTGATACTTGCTTAATCCGTTCTGCCCTCTGCCATAGCTGTCATATCTCCAACAGCCCGACATGTAACAGGTCTGTTGCATCCTTTGTGAAGGTCACTCCCAGCCTGGACTCGAAGGTATCTATCCACCGCCATCTGCTTCCCATAAGTCTCTTGAGTATTCACTCTTACTACATTCAGGAAATCTTAAGATGGTGGTGAGGGGTTTCTTGGGCCAAAGCACTACTTCACGCTGTTTTGTCCACACTTGAAAGCATCCTGCCTTGGAACGCTTAGCTCCTCTGCTGTCTGACCTAGAACATGGCTGTAGGCTAAACTCTCGTCTGCGTCCACTTTTAGCCTACGCACTTGCCACACTTCCTTCCTTTCAATGCCAAAAGCCATTTGTATCCCAAGTGTCTGCAATATCTAAGTGGATCAATCTTTCAACGTCATACTCTGTTAGTAAATTATTTCCAGGACCAACTCCTGGACTGGATCACTATTCAAAATTACTTTATCTCTGAAGTAATAAATCTCTTAGCCTATCAACCACAGATACCTTACACAATGCCAATTCCATATTAATCTGAACATCAAATTTTTGTTCCCACAGCTGTTGAACACTGCTTGAAAAAAAGAAAACCATTTGTCAGAGTGGAAGAAAAATGTGATGATGAATGAACTATCTCAAAATAGACTGTCTTTACCTAATAATCCCTTTAATTGCCCTTAGTCATTAACATTTACTGTATTCTCCAGAAGCACTCTATGCTTCCACCTCTCCTCATTCCTTTGCTCCCATCCAGACACTTAGCAGCTACTCCATGTAGCAAAAGAGGCTACCTTGTCAGTAAATTCCTCTCCCCCTTCTCATCTAGTTTATCAATTTTCATGCATCCACAAATATCCAGACTCTTGTGAGCCTTATTTGGGGGCTCCCAATCTGTCCTCTGGATCCATCCCCACCTGCTTCCTCAGGGATTTTGGCCAATTAGCTCCAATTAGCTCTCCTCATGCTCTACTCTCTCATTCTCTCTTCAAATTATAACTCCCATGGTTCCCCTACCCCAGGGTATAAAATACCTCAAACAATAATCTAACTTGGTGAAAGAGGAAACACAGTTTGTATTCTTCATGGCTTCATCTGCTATTTCACTCACAGAATGATCACTCTGATGCCCCTCCTCCACTGAAACCACTCCATCTTGTCAACTGTAATCACACAGTGCTGAATCAGAGGATAGCTTTCTGTGTTCTTCATACTGGATCCTTTTTTTTTTTTTTTTAATATTTCACCATGTTGAACTGACTCTTCTCCTTGGGCTTCCATGTGCTGTCCTTCCAGATCTCTCTCAGCAATTTTTTTGTCTGGTTCCTATTATCCTCTTTTCCAATCATCTCTCCACCTCCTTGCAGCTCACCGGCCTTCCTCTTCTAGCCCTTTTCTTTTTCTCACCTACTTCTGGCACCAATGATCACCTCCAGAGTCAAGATTTCTGCACCCTGACTTGAGGAGGAATATTGGAATCAATATGTCACAATTAAATTTCATCTATCCAAATTCGAAGAGGTGGTCAGCTTTGATCTATGAGTTAGTCATTGGTCCAATTCTGGGATTATCTAAGGAGATTTCTGAGGAAACTAAGAGTTGATGATTCTTTAGGATATCTTTCTCTTTTTGGAGAATTTGCCTTTGGAATACAATTCATTTTTTTTAAGATTTATTTATTTAAGCATACAAGAACTAGGGTACAGGCCATAGGTGAGGGAGGTGACAAGACTTACTAGAGAGAATGGGGATTAGAACAGACAGATCTACTGAAACACACTGATGAGGGGAACAGCAAGCGAGACAGGAGAGGTCTCTCACACCATGTGGGTCAGCTCCCTGGCTGGGGATCGAGTTCATGCTGCAATGGCTGCATATTGCTTCATAGTGCTACACTTAACCCGTTGTGCCACCAGGGAGAGCCACAATTCACTTTTTTTTTTTTTTAAGATTTGCTCATTTATTCATACAGAACTGGGGTACAGGCCAGAGATGCGGAGGGTGAGAGGATTCACCATAGACAGTGGGGAGCAGAACAGGCAGATCAACGAAGTACACTGCTGAGGGGAGCAGCGGGAGGGTCAGGAGGGCAGGTCAGGAGAGGTCTGCCTCACCATGTGGATCTCCTCCTGCCTCACCATGTGGAGCTCCTCCGGGGCAGGCGGGGATCGAACTCATAGGAAAGTGACTGAAGCTTCTTAGTGCTGTGCTTTAACCTGCTGTGCCATCAGGGAGGGCCAATCCCTACCCTTTTTATATCCTAAAGTATTTCCTTTGGAATTGAATTTGCTTACATAAATTGTAAACCACATTTTTTTCAGAAGCCAATGATAATTGTAAAGTTAAGTCTGAATTATCAATGCTAGGAAATAAACTGACATTATACTATGAAAATCAATAAATAGAATTCTCTTTAAACAAAGAGACCTTAAAGGGTCAAAAAATTTCAGTGAAAATGTTTCTGTCCAGATCTTGATTTTTAAAATGTCATAATTTTTTTATGCTGTGTTGAACCAGGCTACCTAAATTTAAACAAACTTGGAACTATTGAGAAAAATGATATATAAATT